>NC_060975.1:2659915-2664915 GCF_910589235.1 Vespa crabro
AAAAGAAAAACAATAATAATAATAATAATTATAATGATTAAAAGAATGTTCGCGTTTGTCGGCAAAGAAGAATTTGAATGTTCTTCATCTATCTTTTTTATTTTCTTTCTCATTTTTTTCTTTTATTTTTTCTTCTTTTTCTTTTTTCGTCTCCTTTTAGATTCTTTTTAGATTTAGATTTAGATTTAGATTCTTTCTTAGATTTTTCGTTACCGTGAAAAGATAAAAGTCGATTTCACTTGCATGTGCAAAGAGTTTCTTTCCTATGGTGTGCCAATAAGTAAATATTTAACCTGGTTGCTTTTATTTTTCTTATTCGATTTTTATCCTTCTCTCTCTCTCTCTCTCTCTCTCACTATCACTTTCTGTCTCTTTGTCTCTCTCTTTCTCTCTCTCTCTCTCTCTGTCTCTCTCTTTCTTTCTCGACCTCGCTGAATGAACGACGCAATGTGTTTGGTCTCATGTCGAAACGTTTTAAAAACGGATAATCTTACTTAATCCTGATGCCACTTGAGTTTAATTAAAACCGGACTTTATTGAAACGATAACTATTCTTATTAAATCGATATAATTATTACGAGTGAGATATTACACGAGTAAATTATTTAGATCATGATCAATCCATTAGAACGATAAATACAAATTGATTTTTCAATGAAATAAACCTTTTTTTTTTTTTTTTCTTTTTTTTTCAATTTACAATTATATAAGAAAATATTTGCTTACATATAAAAATTATATTTTCCTTTATGTAAATGCTGCTATATGAAATAATTCATGTTAATTGTCGAATTTAATAATTACACGTATTATGTATATATCTGTATGAAAATATGTTAGGAGAGAAAAAAAAAAAAAAAAAAGACAGAGAAAATGAGAAAATAAAATAAAGAAGTAAGTAAAAAAGGATAAAAGATAAATAAAAAATTATAATATTCGTGTGTATAAAAATATACTATAATATCGTAATTTTTATTAAACTTAACGATTATAATATTATTCATATAAAAAGCATGCAACATACAATATATGAATTGTCAAACTTAAAAATTATATATATATATATACATGTATGTATAGAAAAATATTCAACGATATATTAATTGTCAAATATAAGAACTATTTATATGAAAATATGAAAAAATTAATTTATGAATTGAGAGTGAATATTCTTTATTTTACTTTTTTTTTTCTTTTTTTTTTTTTTTCTTTTTTTGTTTTTCCGTAACTTTTCGTAATCATTGTCGATGTAATGCGATTAAAATGAATATATTTACAGAGTCACCCGTTATATATTGTTAGCCAGGAGCAAACAACTGGCTTCACGACTAGGCGTGGTATCCCTGCCAACCTGCGAGCTCCTTTATTTCTTTCTATTATATTTCTTTCTTTCTTTCTTTCGTTTCTATCATTCTCTCATTCTATTTCTTCCACCTCTTTCTATATTTCTTAGAACGTAGGCAGGTAAGTAAGTACTACATAATTCTATCTCTTTAGCTGGCTAATGATAAGTTGCTATGTTGCTAATGATATCGGACAAACATACTTATTCTTACCATTACGATGGGATAGCTTTTCGATGTGTTTAGAAAAAAAAAAAAAAAAAGAAAAAAAAAGAAAAAAAAAGATGTAATAATTGAGAAAATTTTTAAGGAATCCTTCTTTTTTCTAAAATAATTTTTCTTTATTTTTTAGAAACAAGTTATATCTATTATGTGATAATAAAAAGAAGAAAAAAAAAAATATATATATATACATATGTAATATAAGTTATATTTAATTAATTTAACAATGTTAAATTTTACAATTGATTTAACATTTCTAAATGAAAAATTTTTAAATATGTATATCCGTGTATTATGAGTAATATCGTTGCATTATTATAATATAAGTTATATTATTTTATTTAAAAATATTACTATAACTGTTTACTAATTTAAATTCTTTTATAATTTAAAAATTTTTTTTACTACATCATTTATTAATTTAAAAACTTTGATAATATATATATATATATATAAAATTCAATATGATTTATTATTTAACAATTTTTAATCTATATAAATTTTAAATAATTATAGTATCAATAAAATCAAATTAAAAATAACATATAAAATTTATATAAAAGGATATAAAAATTATATTATAAATTATATTTGTAATATAATTAATGTACATATATTATCATTCCAAAAATAATTATACTAATATTGTATACATACATACATACATATATATATTAATGTTTAATAGTTAATTAATATATTTCAATAATTAATATATATATATATATTATATATTAGTTATAGAAATATATGACTAATAATAAATATATAACTGTAATATATATTATGTATTAGTTATAGAAATATAATATAGTAAATAATTTTTATGTCAAGGATAATAAAAAGCGACAAAACATAGTACTACTATATAGACGAGGACAATCTTAATTTTCATTTCCTTTTTTCTTTTCCTTTTTTTTTTTTTTTTTCTTTTTTTCACGAAGGCTATCGACCCGAGCGGAACGAATAAATTCGTATTATTCGAAAGGAATCGCGTAATTGAAGACGCTCGTGAGCACTTAATTAGCGACAGACTGATTGAAAAAGAAAAAGAGAAAGAGAGATAAATAGAGAAAGAGAGAGAGAGAGAGAGACAGACAGACAGAACGGCAAGGAAGACAGGCAGACAGGCAGACAGACAGAGATAGAGAGCGGGGAATGTAAGGAAGGAAATTGTTCTTGGTCCACAAGAAACGGAAGTTGTATCGTGTGCCTTGTGTTGTTTTATAACACGAAGACAAGGACAGATAAATATAAAAGAAATAAGAAAAGGCTCTTCTTGCCTGACCAGTACGTGTAAGTAACTACTTACGTCACAATACAATAATTACGAGAATATCTACTGATTTTTATTATTTCTTTTTTTTCGTTCTTTTTTTTTTTTTTCTTTGATGTCTTTTTGTCCTTTTCTCTCTGTTTTTTTTTCTTTTTCTTTTTTTTTTTTTATAAATATTTCAATCGTCACGTTTTTCATTCCTGATTGATCGTTTTTCCATATCATTCGTTTAATTAATTACATTCAATTGATTCCACTTACTCCTCATTACATATAAGTATATATTCAATCAGTTATTTTAATTCTTTTTTCCTCTTTTTATTTATTTTCTTAAATATTTTTATTCGTTTGGATTAATTATTATTATTATTTTTTTTTTTTCTCATCTCTTTATATCTTTCATTCCATTTCATTCTAAATAATTCACGCTCGGTAATCATGCAGAATTTTAATTTGCATTTTAATCGCATTGTTTTTCGTAATCTCACACGTGCATTCAATTTGATTGTTATTATTTTTTTTTTCTTATTATTAATATCATTATTATTATTATTATTATTATTATTATTATTATTATTATTATTATTATTATTTTAATTGTTTTGAAGTTCGTGTTTTCTTCGTCTTTATTTTTTTTTCTTTTTTTTTTTTTTCCTGCGTAATATTATTTAATCGTTTGTATTTTGTTAAAAACAATTTATGTTTGTACGTCCGTTTATAACTCATTTCTAATATTTATTTCATCCGATTGCAAAAGCTTTCCCTAGTCTATTCAATCATAAAGGTTATCGAAACGAGTTTTTCAATGGAAAAATGATACTCCTCTAATATCTACGTCAAACTAGTACTCAAGTTGTTTTTAGAAGAGCTTTGGAAAGTTTATTTTTCTTTTTCTTTTTCTTTTTTTTTTTTTTTTTTTTTTTTCCCCTATAAACGATCACATCATTCTCCAAAATGGCTTATACTCTTTGAAAATATTTACAAATCAATTGAATCCGGAATATTCAATTAAATCTCAATGACACTTGAAATACATTAAATATTTTCTGTCAAAAAAAAATTTCTTTCAAGTATTCTCCGTTGATTTGTAAAAATTTTTTCTTTTTATACATATGTATACTTTTTTTTTCTTTTTTTTTTTTTTTTTTTTTTTTGATAAGAAAATTTATTTTCACTTCATATCCAAAGATTACTTGTTTATTAAATATAAATTATAAATATATATTACGTTTTTACGAAATATTTACGATGCATAACGATGCATAACGATGCATTTTTTTTAACACTTCGTAAATAAATTTCAATTAATTTATTTAATTAAGACTCAGTATTGTAAGTAGCGTTATTAAAGAAGCATAAAAAATATCTTCATAGTTGACGATAGTATTAAAAAAAAAAAAAAAATAAATAAATAAATAAATAAATTATTATTAATTATCACCTGAGAATTATGTCCACGCAGAGCCTCGCTCGTTACGAATAGCAATACGAATAGTATTGCTATCGTGCACCACGATAACCTCCGCTCCATTCTGTAAACAAAATATAAACAAAATATCAGCAAAATAAATTAAAAATTTCTTTAATAAATTTATACTTTAATAAAATATGTTTATCGTGGTTTTCGCAATTTTTTTAACGTGCATGCATGCATATACGAATAGATGGTGTGATTTTCGATTTTTTATCTAACGATAATTATATGATTATATATAATATTCTATCGATAAAAATTCTCGACTATATGTAAACAATGGATCAAAATTATATCTATAATATATATATATAATATTTCAATTTAATTTATTAATTTCAATTAATTTTAATTGCTTCTTTTTTTATTTTTTTTTTTATTTTTTTATTTCTATCTTCAAGCAACAAAACTCATAATGAGAAAATAATTCAATTCGAAATATTCGATTCAAAGATACACTTACTCAATTATTTACTTAGATTTCAATAAATACCATATATATATATATATATATATATATATACATATATATTACTTATAATTAAAAAATTGATCCTAAATTTTTCACATATACGACTTTTCCGTCATCACTTTCAACCCCAATAATATTCTATAAAATTATACTTTAACCCTGTATTTCTCAATATTCAATATCTTTTCTAACGAACGATTTTCAAACAGAACT
>NC_060975.1:2669915-2687415 GCF_910589235.1 Vespa crabro
GAAGAATGAAAAGAAGAAAAAAAAAAAAGAAAAAAGAAAAAAGAAAGAAAAGGAAAAAAGTGTTCGATAAAGATGAAGAAGCGGAAGAGAAAAATTTTCAATCATTTTCCTTATTATTCCGCTCGAGTTTTATTTACGTAAGAGAGAAAAAGAGAGAGAGAAAGAAGCGGCGGAGGGGGGGGGGGAGAGAGAGAGAGAGAGAAAGAGAGAAAGATAAAGAGTGAAAGAGAAAGAGAAAGATACGAATACAAACGCGGACACAAACACGAAGGGAACATCTGGCGGTTCGTGAAAGTGGTCTCAGAGATTGCCGACAAGGAACGGTCAGTTAATTTCGTACCCGTTCGCTCTTAATAATTCTCTCTACGATTACGTTCACTTACGGTAGAGTTCGAAAATTGCTACCGGAAATATGTAAATAAGAAGAAAATAAAAAAAATAAATAAATAAATAAATAAAAAAAAAAAAAAAATAAAAATAAAAATAAATAAAAAGAATAAAAAATGAATAAAAAAAAAAAAGAGAGAAAAAAAAAGGAAAGGAAGAAAAGAGAAAGGAGTAAAATAGAAGAAAGAAATCAAAAAGAGAAAGAAATAAAAAGGAAAAAGAAAGAAAAGGAAGGAAAGAAAGAAAGAGAAGAAAATTATATTATATTAGAATTAAGGAAATAGGAAAAATCTAAGTCTGACCTCTTTTTCCTCAAATAATAAAGAACACTCAAAATAAACTCACCTTGCAGCTTCTCAATACTTCCGTCCGATCCAATGTATCATTTCAATAATACGAACAAATGTATTCACTAGTTCCTACTTTCTTTCTCTCTCCTTATTCTTTTCTTTTCTTTTCTTTTCTTTTTTTTTCCCCTTTCCTTATATTCCTTATATTCTTTTTTTTATTCTTTACTTTTTATTTATCACAAATATACGTATGCGTATTTATTTATATATATATATATATATTTTTTTTTTTTGTTTTGTTTAATTATGATATATAATCGACATTAAATATAAAACTCGAAGGATATAAGTAATTAATGATTAAATCCATTCACTTTGATAGACGGGAGAGATTAATATTTTTGAAATTTCGCGCGGGACGCGCGCGCGCTTGTAAACTTTTCCAAGTTTCTCCGACCGAAAGAAAAAAAAAAAAAAAAAAAAAAAAAAAACAAAGAAACAAAAAAAAAAGACAAAAAACAAAAAGAAAAGAAAAGAAAAGAAAAGAAAGAAATAACGCACGGGATAAGGAAAAAATTCGTACGCGAATAATGAAATAAAATATAAACGACGTTCGTCCGAATTATGTCTTATTTACGCACACGTGTATTATTGTCATCTTCGTTCTCACTTTATCTCGTACGTACGTAAGTGCATGTATGTGCCCAATGTGTACGTGTCCAATCTGTACTTGCTTGTACTACGTATATATGTACATGTAAATATATATATATATATATATATATATATGTATGTATGTATGTGTGTGCGTGTGTGTACGCGCGCGCGTGCTCGTAGAAACTGTACGTTCGAACGTTCGTCGTTACCGAATGCTCGTAGACAAGTGGAAGTCGATCGAACGACTCTCCGTGTCAAAAATCCTCAGTGCAAAATGGGGGGGAAAAAAAGAAAACGAAGAAAAAGGTAAGAAGGAGAGGAGAGGAAAAAAGAAAAAAAAAAAAAGGAAAGAAAGAAAGAAAGAAAGAAAGAAAGAAAGAAGTAGATGGAAAGACCACTACAAGTCGACAATGTGTGCCGACGTTTTCCCTTTCGCCCAGTATCCACCACCACCACCACCACCACCATCACCTCCACCACCATCACCTCCACCACCACCACCATGACCACCTCCATTGCCATCAGCACCACCTCCACTATTACCTCCACCGTTACCTTCGTCGTTACCACCACCATCGTCACTACCATCGTCATCGTTACCCACCCACCACCCACCATCACCACGACCACTACCACTGCTACCTACTACTACTACTACTACTACTACTACTATTATTACTGTTACTGTTACTGTTACTGTTACTATTACTGTTACCACCACCATTGCTTCCTACACCAGTCACCGTTTTATCCCTACCTTCCAATGCCATCGACTTTGATCTCCAGGACTTTTATCCAGGTCTTTGTCTCGTCGAAGGATAAATATATGTACGTTCATCTTTCCGTGATCTCATTTTTTTTTTTTTTTTTTTCATTCTAATTTTCTTCGTTACTCTCTTTAGCATTACGCATACATTCCTTTTCCTTTTCCTTTTCTTTCCTTCAATATGTCCCTATAAAAGAAAATATTCTTGATAGAATATATTCGATGTTGTTATTTATTTGTTTATTTTCCTTTTTCATTTATTTTTTATTTTTATTTACTGTTCTTTTTGTTTGTTTATTTATTTATTTATTTATTTATTTATTTATTTGTTGAGAGAAAGATGATAAGTTAGACGAAACAATTAATAAACAAAGCGTGAATAAAAATTCATTGTTATAAAAAAAAAAAGAAAAAAAAGAGATAAAAGAACAGACAGTTGTCAAAATGCAACTAAATTGGACGGACAATATTATTTTAATACATCCCGTTTATTTATTTAATTATTGATTTATTTATTCATTTTCTTCTTCCTTTCTCTTTTTTTTTATATATATATATATATATATATATATATATATATATATATATATATAACCTATAAGTTTATCAGATTGTATTATTATACATGAGAAAATATTTTTATTTGAAAAATAAGTTTGATTACTTTTAATTCATACGTTTTTTCTTTCTAAAAACTTATCAATTTATATCGATGTCAATACTAACGTTACTATTTTTGAAAAAAAAAAAAAAAAAAAAAAAAAAAAAGAGAAAATGTTCTATACACACCAATAAATAAAAAAAGTTTTAATAAAATTGTTAATTAGTATACATTTATATAACCTATAAATTTAAGTTAATAGTATTGAGTTAATATTAATAAAAAATAAATTAATATTTCCGATAGAATAAATTTAACATAATTATTGGGTATAGAAATCATTATAATTATTTTTTTTAATTTTTGTTTTCTGTTTCCTTTTTTTTTTTTTTTTTTTTTTTTTTATTTCATGATAGATATTCAAATTCACCTATCGTAAAATTGAATTTATAAGAATTATAATTATTAAATATAGTTACTTATCCATATATATATATATATATATATATGTATGGAGAGAGAGAGAGAGAGAAATTAAATTTTTACTTTATATAAAATAATCATAAAATATAAATCGACATAATAGTATTTCAATTTCCATTACGATATGCATTAATTAAAAAATGGATTATTATTATAACCTATACATTTAGATTAATACTGTGATTAATTCTACGTTAATTGTTCGATGTAAATAAATATAAAAAGAAAAGAAAATATTAGTATATTTATACGTATGATTTTACTGATGTGTGAAACCATAGGAAATATAAATGTACAATTTAAAAAAAATGTTTCGCATCAATTACATTGCTTTCCTTTCATATTCCTTGCACGCTGAACGAAAGTTGTTTTAGGATATCAAATAACTAATATTAATTATTTTCTCTCAAATTTTTTATCAACGAACACGATAATCATATTTAATATATCAATCCAATTAATTTTATTTTTTTCTCTTATAATATCGCGAAATTAACGATGTACGATATGTATTGTCTAATCGATTATTTAAAAATAAATATTTAAAAGTAAGGTTATACGAATTCAAAATGATTCGATAATTAAACTGATCGAAAAATGTTTCGTTGCATTGTAATAAACTACAAGGAAAAAAAAAAAAAAAAAAAAAAAGGAAAAACAAAATCAGATTTTTAACTAATTATTTCAAAAATTTCCAAAGTAAGGTTATGTGAATTCAAAATGATTCATGATTATTAACAAATTAATCATCGAAAACGTTTAATTGTAATAATTGAAAAGGATTAATTTTTCTTTGGCCAACTATACGAAAGAAAAAGAAATGTAAATTTCGAAAGTAAGATTATATGAACTAACGACCATTCGATTATTAATTAATCGCGTAAAAAAGTACAATATTCTTTTTCTTCAACAAACGTTAAATAAATTAATTTTAGTTTTAATTTTCTTTTCTTTTCTTTTCTTTTCTTTTATATATATATATATATATATTGAACATATGTATATTCTCGATCGAAGAGAAAAAGAAATTGACATACTTCACATGAGCGAAATTTCTATTCTACCGTGACGAGAAATGTCTTTCAAAATACAAGCTTTCGCAATAAATTTCACCTTAGTTAATACCGATTGATTGAAAGCCATTACACGCGTGAATTCTTTTTCTTGTTCACAATTTAATAAGAACAAACAAATGCACGCGACAATGGAGAAAACATTTTTTTTTCTTCTTCTTCTTCTTCCTCCTCCGCCTCTTCTTTTCTTCTTTCTCGATAAAACCGGAAGTAACGACGTATGTCGTTGATTAATCATTTACTCATATCCGGCAAACGAATTTGAAAGACAAAAAAAAAAAAAAAAGAAAATAAAATGATATTAGGAAGAAGTGAAATCAACGAAGAAAAAAAAAAGATTTATGCGTCGATATTTAAATGCATATATAATAAATAAATAAAAAACAAAAAAGAGAGAATTTTCGATCAAAAAAAAAAAAAAAAAAAAATAGGACAAAAATGATCGTTAGAAGTATTAAAAAAAATAAGAAAAAAAAAAAAAGAACAGAAAAAAAAGAACACAAAAAAAATCAACAAAAAACAAAATGATTCGTATATAAATAACCTCACAAAAGTTTTTCATCCGATGATAAAATCAATTTTATAAAGGATTTCCTGTTTTATCGACATAACCTGATATATTCGGTTATATTCGGTCATGATCGCGATTAATCGTTTTAGAATGACAGTTTCGATGAAAGAAACACGCGTATCAGTATGCACTTTAGTAATCGAAATGAAATCGTTGACGATGAGTTGATAATCTATCGCCAAATGTTATGATAATAGAATCACTCGGAGTGAATAATTTCAGTTTTACATGTAATATGTCGGATTGTTTTAACATATTTTTACACGCCTAAAATCTATAATTTCAACAATATTTTACTATATTAGTGAGAAAAAAGAAAAATATAGTATCCTTTTTTCCTATTTAAATAATATTATTTCTTTAATACATAAATAGTGCTATTGTTAATATTGCGATATATATATATATATACATATGTATATGTACATATATCGTAGAAACTATAAGGTCAGGTTTGGTTCATAGTGACCTCAATTTCAAGGCTATTATTATTGTTATAATAGTAATACATCACTATGAGACATTTTAATTGAAAAATTTACAATTCTTATCTCACTTTATAATACTGTAATAAAGACTTTTACCCCTTTGTTCTTAGATATCATTTTATCATCTATGAACATTAACTGATACTATAAAATATTGGAAATCAATGAATTTTGTATTAATTTAATCAATGATAAGAAGAAATTCTTATGAGTATCCTTAACGAATTTGTAGGAAATTTATTTATTTATTTATTTTTTTTTTTTTTTCCCCTTAATGTATTCAGAAATTTACAATATTGTAAATAAATTATCTATAACGAATAATTGAATATGGAACGTACTATGTCTCATGATTCTGAATACGATGATGCTCTAGGTGTACCTGATTCTTTGGAATTAACAATTAATGAAAATGGAGAGGCAATAAATATTTTAAACAATGAAGATAATATCGAAGAAATAGGTAATTTTTCTTCTTTTTTTTTTTTTTTTTTTTTTTTTTTTATGTTAAACAAATACAATGACAAAATTTTATTATATTTCTTTTTGCATGTTCCTTTTTTTTTCTTTTGTTTTGTTTTCTTTTTTCATTTAGAATGTACTGGTATAATACCATTTTCTGCCATACACAATATTCCTACGAAATTGAAAAAATACAAACAAAATATTTTTATACCCTGCGAGGAAGTTCATGTAAGAATAATAGATAATGAACGTAGTGTAACTACGCATCCTTTAAATCCAAATTTATATACTATAGAATTTACGCATGGTTCATTTTCTTGGACAATTAAAAAGAGATACAAGCATATACAAAATTTGCATAATCAATTAAAAATCTATAGAACGAGTTTAAATATACCTTTTCCAACTAAAGGACATAGAGAAAGGAGAAATAGTTTAAAATGTTTGGCATATTCAAGAGAAAAGATGAAAGACAGAGGTGCTTTACCAAGGTACACATTATAGTATATACATTATAGTATATGTATATATATATATATGTGTGTGTATATATGAATAAATCTTTCATAGAAAATATTTATTATTATAGATTTCCAAATAAACCAGACGTTTTAGTACCTTATGAACAATTAAATGATAGAATGAAAGTTCTTGAAGATTATCTTAGGAATTTGATTAAAATGGATATTTATAAACATCATCCAGAAACGGTATATAAAAGTAATTAATAATATTTATTTTGAATTCAATGAATATTATTATTTTATTTATAATTTTTAGATCAACTTTTTGGGATTATCTTATCTATCATTTATAGCTGATTTAGGAATGAAAGGTAAAGAGGGTATAGTACTGAAACGTACCGGTTCAGGAGCTAGAAGTAGATGTAATTTCTGTGGTTTACTCGAAGGCATGTTTTGTGTCAGATGCAATCATTTTTGTGCTTCGATCTGCGGCAAATGGCATTCTCGGCATCTGCTTGTTAAAGATACCTTTATAGCATATATAGATCCTAAAGATGGCAAATTGAAATCTGTTATTTTAATGGATAACGCTTTTGGTATTAGTTTTGGAATGTATACAACGGGATTAAGAAATGGATTACAAATAATAAATCTAAGTAGACATATTGTTTTCAAATGTTGGACACGTAGACAAGCTAAAGAATGGATGGAATTTATACAACAAGTTATTAATACAGAAGGTAATTGTTATATAAATATTATATCAAGAGAAACATATCTAATTATTAAATCTAATATATTTAATCTATTAATAATTTTATAAATTTATTAAATCTAAAAAAAATTTTTTTTTAAATCTAATTATTATCAGGAAAAGATTTTATACAAACAAATCCACATAATTCCTTTGCTCCGTATCGCTCTCCTATACCGGCAACTTGGTTTGTGGATGGTTGCAATTATATGTCAGCTGTAGCTGATGCATTAGAAAATGCCAAAGAGGAAATTTTTATTGCGGATTGGTGGCTCTCTCCAGAAATTTATATGAAACGTCCACCGATAAATGGAGATTATTGGAGATTAGATGTGATTTTACAAAGAAAAGCAGTAAATAAAAAGAAATCTGTTTAATTATCAATAAAAAAAAAAAAAAAAAAACAAAAAAAAAATTACAGGCAATAGATTCTCTTTCTATGCAGCTAAAAAAAATTTTTTTTTTTTTTTTTGATAAGAATTAATCTATGTTTAGAAATATATATTTAAAAAAAAAAAAAAAAAAAAAAAAAAGAAAAAGAAATGTTTTTCTCTTCTAGATGAAAGGCATTAAAGTATTCATAATGATATACAAAGAGGTGGAAGTCGCATTGGGTATAAATAGTTTCTATAGTAAACAACGACTTGTAGAAAAATGTCCTGAAAATATTAAAGTTTTGAGACATCCAGATCATGCAAGAGTTGGTGTATTTCTTTGGGCACATCATGAAAAAATTGTAGTAGTCGATCAAACCATCGCATTTCTTGGTGGTATTGATCTATGTTATGGTAGATGGGACAACAATGAACATAGATTAATTGATTTAGGTAAGTTTCAAAAGGTCATTCAATGTTAAGAAAAAAAATAAAATAATAAAATATATATTATGAATATAGGATCGGTACAACATTCCAGTATATATATTCCGTCAAAAGGAAAAACAGTAAATACGAGTAGTAAACGAGTAACAAGATGTAACATTCGTAATCACGTATTACTTCCATTAGCTATTGCAACTAATACAATAGCAATGGCAACTACAAAAACTATACCAGTATTGTAAGTATCATATTAATAAATTAATCCTATAAATTATTAATCAAATAAATGTAAAATATTAATTTTTATCTTTTACCATTAAACAGACCTATTGTAAGTAAACAATTAAAAGAAGAATATTTACCTCAATTGAATGCAAATGAATTAATTATAATGCCAACTCCACAAGAATTTGATACTATGAAATGCAATACTCCAGAGCCACAAAGAAAAAATTTATTTGACATGGCAATAACAACAGTTGGAAAAGTAAAGGATAATATTAAAATAAAACGTAAAGAACTTATAAATATGGTATATAATCCTCATGAAGGAAGTGATAGCGAACACGATGAGATTGATAATGCAACTGTCCTAAGACCACTTGGAAGTGGTGAAGAAATTTTAACAACAGATATATTTGAAATTCCTGATACAACTAAACTTTGGCTTGGAAAGGATTATACAAATTTTATCGTAAAGGATTTTAATGATTTGGAAAAACCTTATAGAGATTTAGTCGATAGAAGTACTACTCCTAGAATGCCCTGGCATGATGTAGGTGTTTTAATACAAGGATCAGCAGCTAGGGACGTTGCTAGACATTTTATTCAACGTTGGAATGCTATTAAAATAGAAAAAGCAAAATTAAATCCTTCTTATCCATTTCTATTGCCAAAATCTTATAAGGATTTTAGAAATAATGCTACAATGTTCATTCCACAAAATAATATACAAAATGTCAAATGTCAAGTATTACGATCAGTTAGTTCATGGTCAGCTGGATTTCTTGATTCAGATATAAGAGAAGCTAGTATACAAGAAGCTTATATTCAAGCAATAAGTAAGGCTGAAAGATATATATACATAGAAAATCAATTTTTTATAACACTTGCAACAATGGAAATAAATTATGTGAAGAATCGTATTGGAGAGACTTTATTAAAAAGAATTTTACGAGCTCATAGAGAAGGTGCCATTTTTAGAGTATTCATCGTGATGCCTTTATTACCTGGATTCGAGGGTGAAGTTGGTGGTCCAACTGGAACTGCATTACGTGCCATAACACATTGGAATTATGCATCTATATCAAGAGGTAGAAATTCTATATTAAATCGATTAATTGAAGCAGGCATATCGGATCCCAGCGAATATATAACATTCCATGGATTAAGAACTCATTCTATGCTCAATGGTACTCTGGTGACTGAACTCATCTATGTTCACAGTAAGCTAATGATTGTAGATGATAATACAGTAATTTGTGGTTCCGCTAATATAAATGATAGAAGTATGATAGCTACTAGAGATAGTGAGATAGCTGTTATTATTCAAGTGAGTTTTTTTTATATGTCTAAAATCATGGATATGTATTCAGATTAAAAAAAAAAATTATGTTATTTCTCTTTCATAGGATTTAGAATTCGACGAAGGAAGAATGAACGATATAGCATTTCCTTGTGGCAAATTTGCTGGATCATTCAGAAAGCAATTATTTCGTGAACACTTAGGATTATTGAAAAGCAATGAAGATATTAACCTAACTGATATAATTAAAGAAAGTTTCTATAAAGATATATGGTGCAAGAGAAGTAAAAATAATACTGAAATATACGAAGAAGTATTCCATTGCATTCCAACTAACAAAGTTGTTAATTTTGCTACTTTAAAACAGTATCAAGATGAAGCCTCTCTCAATTCTACAGATACAATTTTAGCTCAAGAAATGGTAGAGAATATTAAGGTAAGCTTTCTTTTTTCAATCTTTCTTTCTCTTTTCTCTCTCTCTCTCTCTCTCTCTCTCTCTCTCTCTTTTCTATCTTTAACATAATATCTTTGATATGCATTTAACATAACCTAATATTATAACAATTATTTCAGGGTCATTTGGTTGATATGCCATTGAATTTCTTATGCAACGAAGATCTAAAACCTGCAGCTGGTACAGTTGAAGGTATAATGCCGACAGCTTTATGGACTTAAAAAAAAAAAAAAAAAAAAAAAAAAAAAAATATTTAAAATAATAATAAGACACTTACGCAGACAATAATTTGAGCAACTGAATATATATAGCTATAAACGAACTGGCTTGCTCAAAAGACATTTTTAGAAAAATTTTTTACTTTTAAAATCGTTCTTTAACATAAAATCTTTAGAAATTTTAATTAACAGGACAACTAATTTATTAAATATATTTTAATTTATTATGAAGAATAGAAGGAAAAAAAAAAAAAAAAAAAGAAAAGTAGAGAATATGACTGTTAAGAAATTAAGAATAACTTACATTCCACGATATCTACCTCTTTTAAATATATAAATATAATTGTAACGGGTCGATGAAAATCCTCTTGATTAGTGCTTGTCGTTCAACGTTGTGATCTATGATACTAAATATATATATATGTATTTGTTGAAATATTATTTTTATATGAGGCTTGTTACATTAAAAAAAAAATATATGTATTTTGTTATATGTTATAATCATATGACGAGCAATAAGACAAAATATATGTATATACATATGTATGTATATTTAAGTATAACTCCAATAATATCATCTTCCTTGAGAAAATAATTAAAGAAAATTTAATAATTAAATAATTTAATGTCGCAGCCATTAGCTCGACAGTACTTGCGTAGTTTTACAATTATACGCAATTATTATAATAATGACGCAAGTAATATCGATTGTCCAGGTCTCACCGCGTGGAGGTTGCTGCTTTCGGAGACCCAATTTATAAATAATATATATATATATATATATATTTATAAAGATTGATATAAATAGATTTATTTAAATGCGTTTTAAGTGTGTAATGTTTTAAGATGAACAACAACAAAATGGCAGACGAGAAATGTAAACGCACCGACGATATATTCGTAATATTTTTCGAAAAAGTTATTAACAATTAAAACTTACTTTTTAATTTTCTTTATAATATTCCAATAATGAGGAGACTTCGAGTTAGGGATAGTAGCACAAAGAAGATTCTTCATTTTTAAAAATTCTTTCGATTTGATTCACCCGCGACGACAGGCGTACCGCACTCATCGAGTGACTACGCGATACTAACATTAAGCGCGTTAAAACTGGCAACATTGAGGACCGCTTATAAATATAAACACCGCGTGTACGAGTCGTCTATACGAAATAAACAAAGGAAGGTTATATAGAGATAGAAAATAAAAATTGTTTCGAGATCTCGACGTTCATTTATCAATTATAAGGATACCTCGTAATTATTATTCCTTATATTTTCGATAAAATTTTTAAAATTTTAAATAATGCACAATATTTTCATACGATGCATATATATATATATATATTAGAAGGATCTTAGATCTATTTTTATTAAGATTAACGCCAATAATATATTAATTTTTTATTAATTTTTCTACGTCGACTATGTTAAACATTAGTTTTATTGTTAATTTTGTTGTTTAGTTATTTATAATTTATTAATATAGTACCAGTTATGAATACAGTGTAGCCAAATGTTTAAAAAATAAATCATTGTGAAGCGCTATCTTGCGAGTTATTTGAGACTTAAACAAATATTAGAATAGAATCATCTGTCCTTTTCTTAAACAATGGCGCCGTAGTATTCCACGTGCTTTTAATACATATGTTAAATAAAAAGTATATATATATATATATTAATTAAAAACTAACCTAAATAGGTTTGTTTATCGTTATAATTTTTGTATATACGAAAGAATTGTGAAGTGATATCAAAATGTTGTATAATTTCAAAAAGATTGCTGTTGTCCCAACATCAAAGGTTAGGATCACACTTATTTAAAAAGTTTTTAATAAGATTGTTATTTTATATATATTATTTTACACTTTATAAATTACAATTATTATATGTTTTGTATTCACATATTTAAATTTTTATTGTTTTTCTCTTTTTTAGGACTTTATTGATATAATATTATCAAAAACACAACGTAAAACACCTACGGTTATTCATAAGAATTATAAGATCACAAGGATACGTGCATTTTATACACGTAAAGTTAAATTTACACAACAAAATTTTCATGATAGGTTATCACAAATAATACAAGATTTTCCAAAGTTAGACGATGTTCATCCGTTTTATGCCGATTTAATGAACATTTTGTACGACAAGGATCATTATAAATTAGCCCTTGGACAGATTAATACTGCACGTCATTTGATAGATAAGTAAGTTAGAGATAATTAAGGTTATGTTACATCTATAATTATATCAATTTTTTATTATATACATATATATTGTTAACAGTGTTGCTAAAGATTATGTACGTTTATTGAAGTATGGTGATTCTTTATATCGATGCAAACAATTAAAGAAAGCGGCATTAGGTCGTATGGCCACTATTATGAAAAGACAAGCTTCCAATTTGACGTATCTTGAACAGGTTCGTCAACATTTAGCTAGATTACCAACTATAGATCCTTATACACGTACAATTATTATCTGTGGATTTCCAAACGTTGGTAAAAGCAGTTTTATCAATAAAGTAAGTTAATTCGTTTGTTCTTAAATGAAAATAATATCTTTCATTATATTTTATTGAACTAATTAAAAATATTCTTTAATATATAGATTACACGTGCCGATGTAGACGTTCAACCATATGCATTTACGACGAAATCATTGTACGTAGGACATACAGATTACAAATATTTACGTTGGCAAGTAATAGATACACCTGGTATATTGGATCATCCATTAGAACAGAGAAATGTAATAGAAATGCAAGCGGTTACCGCTCTTGCTCATTTACGTGCAGCCGTACTTTATTTTTGTGACATATCCGAACAATGTGGACATACATTAGAAGAACAAGTGAATAACTTTTAATCTTTTTCTTAAAGAAATATCATGTTTTAACTTTTGTAAAACTAATTTCTTTTTTATCTTTTTTTTTCTTTTTTCTTTTATCACTTTAGGTTAAATTATTTGAATCTATTAAACCTTTGTTTACCAATAAACCATTGTTAATTGTAATAAACAAGATTGATGTGATACGTTTGGAAGAACTTCCTTTTGAAAAACGTGAGATATTGAAGCCATTAGAAGCGGATGAAAATGTGCCAGTATTAGAAATGAGTACTTTAACAGATTTTGGTGTTATGGAAGTGAAAACACAAACGTGTGAACGTTTGTTAGCTTTTAGAGTCGATCAAAAGATCAAGACAAAGAAGGTATTCTAACAAAGCAGTCCTATTTTTTTTTGTTTTTTTTTTTTTTTTATACTAATATGTATATATAGATATTTAATGTACTGATAATTATTTACAACAGGTGGAAGGTATATTAAATCGATTACATGTTGCTCAACCAGTACCAAGAGATGGAAAAATTCGTCCACCATGTATTCCGGAAATTGTTTTACGTAAGAAGCAAGCTATAGCCGATAAGATGGAACAAAAACGAAAATTGGAAAAGGATATAGAGGAAGAGATGGGCGATGATTATGTACTCGATTTGAAAAAGAATTATGATATAGAAGGAGAACAGAAATATGACATTATACCAGAAATTTGGGAGGGTCATAATATTGCGGATTACATTGATCCAGAAATATTTGAGGTTAGACATCGTGATAATTATTAATTTATTAATTATTAATCTATTAATCATATTTTATGATTAAATTATATAATTGTAAAAATTTTAGAAATTAAATCAATTGGAACGTGAAGAACATATAAGAGAAGAATCTGGTATGTACGATTATAAAATACCAGAATTGACAGAAACTATGCGTGAGATTGTGGCATTAGCCAAACAAATTCGCGAGAAGAAAATAATTATGAAGGATGAAGCACGTATACAAAAGGCATCTACAAAACCAGTTATGCCACGAACAGCTGCTGCTAAGGTACGAGAAAGATCTGTCTCGAAATTGAAAGAGCAAATGGAAGATCTTGGCATTGATATGGAAAATACAGAAAATGTAAGTCCATATTAACTTCTATATAAAATATTCCTTACAACATAATTGATATAATTAATTTTCTTTCCATAAAGGCAAACTTTACGAAAAAGAGAAGTAGATCTAGATCACGTTCACAAGTAGCAAGTAAAAGAATGCGATTGGAATCAGTATCACAGTCAAGAACACGCAGTGTTTCAAGACCTGCACGAGATGAAATGGGTATTAAGGATAATGCTGTGAGTAGAAAAAAAGACAAACAAAAACAAAAACAAAAACATGGAATAAGATTTGTTAAAAATCACGATAGAAATGAATTTAACTCATGCAATTCTTTTTTTTTTTTTTTTTTTTTTTTCCTTCTTTTTTTAGATGAAAACAAAATTGAAGAACATAGCGCACAAGGCTTTGAAAAAGAAAATTGCGAAGAAGGGTCTTAAGGGAGAAGCGGACAGATTTATTGGCACAAAAATGCCCAAACACTTGTTCTCTGGTAAAAGAGGAGTTGGCAAGACCGACAGAAGATAAAAATATTTATCTTAATATTTCTAAACTTTTTTATTTTTTTTTGTTTTTTTTTTTTTTTTTTTTTTTTTTAAAGGAGCAATTGATCTATATCATTTTCAAATCACACTCATACATATATGTATATATATATATATATGTGTGTGTGTGTGTGTGTTTGTTTGTGTGTATTATTAAAAAGATTATAAATGAATTGAATTAGAAATTGTTTTATTCTCTCACATTGTTCTAACGATAAAGATGAAAGAATGAAGGAAAACAAGATATATTTATCCTTGAAATTTTTCTCTATTCCAATCAGTATTCCAAAATTATCTTCAATTTTCATTTTAAGATTAATAACAGGATTAATAATTTTGTTTGTATATACTGGTGTATATGTATATATACATATATATATATATATATATATATATACACATATTGTTGAGATAATAAAAATACAAGAACGATTAGAAGAAACGTTATTATGTATACATCGTAAACATATTAAACGTATTATTATAATCGTTCAATCATATACATATATATATATATATATATATATATATATATATGTGTGTGTGTGTGTATGTACACGTACCTTTTACTCGCAATTCATTGAAACATTATTGTAAAACTCTATTTAAAAGATAAATAAGAATGATTATTAGTTGCATAATGTGAAGGAAGGTAACCTTCGAACTCGAGCAAAGGAAACGCTCGTCACGTCCAAGGAAAGTTTATTGCTGTCATTTCGTGATAACCCCGAGGTGGTGGTTGGTGCTCTCCAGAGATTCTTCCAATTTTATTCATAGAAATTATATATATATAAATATATATATGTATATATATATATATATATGTATAGCCCTTAAACGCTATGACATTCTTAATATCAACGTTCGAGAGTATTGTGCAATTTAAAAGTCAAAGTTTATGTTAATAATAAATAACCGGAACGGGTACTTACTACGCGTATACACGTATATACATATATACATACATACGTGTATATATATATATATATATATATATATATATTACATACACGTAAAGCTATTCATGATTTTACATACGACACGTTTTATCTTCTTTCTAAGAGACACGGGGTAGTATAGTTAATTATAAGAGACCAGACACGTTTTCCTTCTTTATAACGTAGAAAAGTTGTCGACCTTAAAAGTGATACTATTAAGTGATATTACTAGTGAAAACGTTAAAAGGAAAAAAAAAAGAAAAAAAAAAGCAAAAGTAAAACAAGGAGATAGAGAATGGCGAAACGAGAAGGAAGAAATGTGTGACAATCAAAAATTGTTCTCTTTCTTATTTTTTTTTTTTTTTTTTTTTTTTTTTTTTTTTTTTTTTTATTGAAAATTCATCGATTCTCATATATTTATTATTTTCCTATAAATTAGAATAATAATAATAATAATAATAATAATAATAATAATAATAATAATAATTTGCGTAAGTATGTTCTCTCTCTCTCTCACTCTCTCTTTCTCTTTCTGTGTACATATATATATATGTGTGTGTGTGTGTGTGTGTGTGTGTGTGTAGGTGTGTGTGTACGTACTCTCTTATATTGTATTTATCGACGAAGACGGCGGGAGGGGAGAGCAATAAAGGAGAATTTTTGTGTTCATTGTGCGTAGAAGGGATATATATATATATTTTTTTTTTTTAATAAACATAAAAAAGAATTATATATCGAACGAACTGATTTAAGGGACGATGACGCATTAGAAAAATTTGTGAGTTTTAGGAAAAAAAGGATGATCATCATCATCATCATCATCATCATCATCATCATCATCATCATCTTCATCATCATCATCATCATCATCATCATCATCATCATTATTATTATTATTATTATTATTATTATTATTATTATTATTATTATTATTATTATTATTATTATTTTTATTATTTTTATTATTATTACTTTTATCCTTTTCTTTTATTTTTCTTTTTTTTAATTTTTCTTTCAATGTTAATTATATTCTTTTTACGTTATTCGTTAATAAATATAATTCGCGTATTTCTTTTCTTATTTATTTCATTTTCCATTTTTAATTCTTATCTTTGTTTGATTAAAATCTATTACGTTTTCTCTAACGATGTAAAGAGGGTGAATGTTCGGGGAAAGGAACGGTGGGAGGGCGTTGATAGGATAGGAGGGAAGAGAGGGACGCAGGGTAAATTCTTTCTTTCGAAGTAATATATAATGCAATTGTTAATATGAATCATGTGAAGACTCTATTTTCTCATAAATATTATAGGAACTAGTAAAATTAATTAGAGAAAAAGAAAAAAAATAAATAAAGAGGATTTTCTTACTTCCCCCCCTTTTTCTTTTTGTTTTTCTTGTTTTTCGTAAAGCGTAGGAGTTCAATTAGGAGCATAACACACGTTCCTTTTTGTTTTCTTCAACGTCACTTTTATCTTCCTCTGCGTCTTCGTCTTTGTCTTCATCTTCATCATCTTCATCCTCGTCTTCTTTTTCTTTTGAAAATGTCGACATTAAGTTTCTACTCTTTTCTTTTTATTTTGTTTTGTTCTTTGTGCGTAATAATAATAATAATAATAATAATAATAGTAATAATAATAATAATAATAATAATAATAATAATAATAATAATAATAGTAATAGTAGTAGTAGTAATAGTAGTAGATAGTAGTAGATAATAGTAATAGCATAGTCAAGTATGTATTTTTTTTTTCTTGGTTTTTTTTCTCTTTTTTTTCGTTTTTTTTTTTTTCTTTTTTTTTTAATAGCTATAGTCTAAAATGATTGTAATAAATTAATAAATACGTATGGGCTATAGATACATTAATGATTATGGCCTTTTTTTTTTTCGTACATATACAAGGAAACGTTATATCCTGATCGATAATGTCGATTAGTAAAATATAATTCATTGAAATGATTTAATAACGAGACGCGTTATTTAAAAGGGTCAAATTGTTAAACTGATAAATCATTATAAAAAAATATATATATAGACCTCTATATATAACG
>NC_060975.1:2692415-2707415 GCF_910589235.1 Vespa crabro
GCTGATCGCCAACTTAATTGTTTAATGTTAACGTTTGTATATAATGTTATACAACGTTTCTATATAATGTTTTATATATATACGTACATACATACATACATACATACATACATATATATATATATTAGGTTGGAAACTATGAAACGGGCGTTGAATGGAAAGAAATAATTAAAAAAAACGCCCGTTTCATAGTTTCCAACCTAATATATATATATATATATATATATATATATATATATATATATATATATATATTCATAAGTAAAGATGGAGGACAGATATGTAGAAAAGCAGTTCACGTGAAAAGTGGCGAAACTCGGGGCTTATTGCCAACTAACAATTGATTGTTAGAAAGATATATATATATATATATATGTGTGTGTGTGTGTGTGTGTGTGTGTGTGTTTGTGTGTATGTAAGTAGATATAAAGATAAAGAGAGAGAGAGGTAAAGAAAGAAAGATAATAAAGAATTGGATAAATAGGAAAGAGAAAGTTTTCCAAGTTGTTACATTGTTTTCTTACGAAATGTCTTTTAATTTACTAATAAATTATATTATCATATTGTATGTGTGTGTGTGTGTGTGTGTGTGTAGGCATGTATGTATGTATATCATGAACGTTTTTTAATGCATACATACGCATATATTTATATATGTGTACTACATTCACGATATAGATAATTAGATAGATAGATAGAACAGATAGATAGATAAATAAAAAAAGAAAATGAATAGAAGATGATAATATAATATATAGAGAGATCGAATAGATACTTATCGTTTATGTTTTTAATTAATTCATAATGTTTATAATATGAAATTTATCTAAATCTAGCAGCTATTTTAAATAATTATTATTGTTGTTCGTTTTATTATTATTATTATTATTATTATTATTATTATTATTATTATTATTATTATTATTATTATTATTATTATCATTATTATTATTGAGAAAATATTGTTCGCATTTGGGAAGACGTTGATAAAGAAATTTTCTCTTGTAGATCAATTCTAAATTACTTTTTAGATCATTTTTTATAGATTCCTTTCTAGATCGACTAGAAACTCAATTTGTTTCTTATTAATTTTATAATAGTTATATGAAATTCGTCTAAATCTATCTGGTATTCTAAAAAATTATTATTATTATTATTATTATTATTATTATTATTATTATCATTATCATCAATCATAATCATTGAAAAGATACGTAAAAGATCGTACGTTCAGGCAGAAATCGATAACGTTACGATAATCGTTTTTAAATTATTTCCTAGATCGTCAATGGATTCATTTTCTGAAATCAATTGTCGGCTTATTTTTCTGGATCATTTATCGGATTAATTTTTATTATAGATCATATTCTAAAAAAAAACAATAACAATAATAATAATAATAATAATATTAATAATAATAATATATTCGAAAGGTTTCATTATTAAACGTAAATACGATTTAAAAATAAGAACAATTTCTAGATCATAGTTAGATTATATTCTGTATTATAACTTAGATTATTATCTAGATCAATTTCGATATGTTCTATCGATTTCAACTTTCGATTTTATTACAGTTTCCAATTATTATATATTTTTATGATCGGAGAAATAGGAATAATAATAATAATAATAATAATAATAATAATAATAATAATAATAATAATAATAATAATAATATTAATATTAATATTAATGATATTTAAAATTGGTTATTAAACCTTTTTCTTGTTTCTATTTTGATATATATTCAACCATTGAGAATTTGTAGTTTCTCATGTAATTTTAATTTAGTATAATAAAACATATCTATATACATATATATATATTCTTATCAAGGAAAACAATGATTTTACTTTCTTTTATCCTTTATCTTCTTTCCTTTTTTTTTTTTGCTTAATTTATTTATTTTATTTCGAGGTTGTTCGTTTGGTAAAGAAAAAAAGAAAAAGAGAGAAAGATAATGATCGTTTACCATCGTCTTAATTTCTTCCTGTTCTTTTCCAAACTCGAAACACACGATTTTACGAGCTTTTTATATAGTATAACATACGTGTATGCATTATGTACGATGTGTATGTGTGTACGAAGTAACTGATAATGAGATATATGAATGACTTCGTAGAATCCACTGATTTGCTTAAGTACTATGCTATCGTCAATATCGTTAATTTCTCTCTCTCTCTCTCTCTTCTTTTTTCCATTTTTTCTTTTGCTTTCTTTTTTCTTTTCTTTTTTTTTTTTTTTTTTTTTTTTTTTTTTCTTAAACGAACAAATAATAAAAAGCAAAGGTCATAGATAATTAATTTATAAATCAATTATATCATATATAATACTATATATTATTATGTATAATATTATATATATATATATATATATATATATATATATATATATGTGTGATAAAGGTACCATTTGATAATCATAATTATTAATAGAAAAGATAAACAATGAAATAATTCGAATAATTTTGAAATCCTAATGTTCTATTAAAGTAGATTACTCACATGTATATAACCAATCAACCACCCACTCACTAACTCACTCAACCCTCCCTCCATCTTCTCCGTCCCCTTCTTCCTACTTACTCCCAAACTACACACATACACACACAAGCACATAGTATACATACATACATATCTTAAATTAAAAAGCACAGATCATTCGTAATAATTAAGCTCTATTTCGATCAATTAAACAATATCAAAAGTGAAAATGAATTTTCTCGAATCGTAATAATCGCCATAACCTATTTTCTTTTATTTTTCAAAAGATGCCATTAAAATCGTTTCGTCGTTTAAAATTTAGAAAATAATTTCTAAAACAAATTTCTAGGGAAACGCGTGGGGATTTTATTTTATTAATTTTTTTTTCTTCCTTTTTTTTTCTTCTTTTTTTTTTTTTTTTTTTTAAGAGACGATTTATCATCCTACGAAAACGTCCATTAAACGTCGTTACACAATCCCGCCCCCCTTCTCTCACATTCTATTATTTTTACCCTAATCAATTATCGTTAATCATTACCTATACGTCGATATATCTCTATGGTTATGGGATCTCTATAGTATGTCAAATTATCATGATTATTGGTATGTCATATCGAATAGTATCGATTCAGACGTGAAATTTCAATTATGCGTACGAACATTGAACGCCTTCGTGAAATTATCTCTAATATATCTCTATCTCTCTCTCTCTCTCTCTCTCTCTCTCTCTCTCTCTCTCTCTCTCTCTCTCTCTCTCTCTCACTCTTTTGTGACTGCGTGAGAGAACACGTGGGATGTATACGTGAGTGCCTGTGTGTGTATGTGTGTGTGTGTGTGTGTGTGTGCGAGAGAGAGAGAGAGAGAGAGAGAGAGAAAGAAATAGAATGATTTATTAGCTAGATAAGAATAAGATTCTACGGAATTATGGGATGCCTAGAACGTTTATGGGGCTGTAAAGAAATACTTCGAAATGATTGACAAATTGGTTGTTCCGTCGAATGATTTATAAAGTGTTTATGTGTAAATGATTAACAGAAAGATAGAAAAAAAAGAGAGAGAGAGAGAGAGAGAGAGAGAGAGAGAGAGAGAGAAAGAGAGAGAGATGATGATGATGTTTAGTTTGTAAGATTAATCTTAGAAGAATGAGATACTTAGTATTCTATTATTTCGTGAAAATAATTTTATTATTATTTTATTGTCGTTAACGTTTATTTACGATCGAGAAATTATTTCTTACGTTCGATAGATCATATCTTAGATTTGATCGCGTACGATTTAGAAAATTTATAAACGTTCTCTCTTTATTAATCGACAATTAAATCCGATTTTACGTAACTTTCTTTGGGTTTTTCTTCTTTTTTTTTCTTTTTTTTTTTCTACTCGCCCTCCACTTCTTCCCCCCACCCGCCACCCACCCTTCCCAACAATCATTATAACGATCGGTAGAAGATAATTTCTTTGACGTTCGTATGATTTTTTGATTGGAAATAAACTTCTTTTTTTATTGTTTGTTTGTTTGTTTTTTTTTTTTTTAATTAAAATTCCAGACCTCTTTGAAATCTCGAAGGAAGGAAAAACGACAAAACGAAAGAACAAGAAAAAAAAAGTTACATGAAACTTTTTTCGTCGAAATACAACTCGTTGAGTTCTTCTCGCGTTTATCATGGATCGATGGATCAGATCGTATCGATTTTATGTTTGTTCAAACGATTTGAAAGAGTGCGTACGAACGAAGAATAATTAAGTCCAAATGATCTTTTTCTTTTTCTTTTTTTTTCTTTTTTTTTCTTTTTTTTTTTTTTTTTTTTTTTTTTTTTAGAGAAAAATACTTACATCACGACGATCGATGGATCGTTTCTTATTCGCGAAACGATTTAAAAATGGACGTACGACGATCTTTGTTTTTTATTTATTTATTTATTTATTTATTTTTACTTATTTATTTATTTGCTTTTTTTTTCATATATATGTAGAATTCAAAATCAATATAAAATATCGATATAAAATAATCGAGAAACGAAGAGATCGAGAAAAATTTTTCTATCAATTGTTACGATCTACGCAATTGTTACGATCGACAGAACAAATTCTTATTATTTATATTTCTCATTATATAAATAGATAATTTCAATTGATTAATTATCTAGAATGAAAATAATCTCGACGGCGTTGTTTAATGAAATTTTGTGAGAGCAAAAAAAGAAAAAAGAAAAGAAAAAGAAAAAAAAAGAAAAAAAGGAAAGAGAAAAAAAAGAGAACGAAATAACTAAAAAATCTCTTCGTCAATTAATTAATAACGATCTATCGATCGATTTTCCTATTACGTTATGGCAAATTAAAATGAATGATAAAAAAACTTTCCACATAAATCTTATATAGTAAAAACTATGAATGTATAATGCGTATTAACAACCCAACGTACACTGTTACGTTCATTCATAAATAGAATTAGACTGAGTGCGCGGGTGCGCGCAAGCACGAGAGAAAGAGAGAGAGAGAGAAAGAGAGAAAGAGAGAAAGGGAGATAGAAATGATAGATCGTAAGAGGGCGAAGATTTCGTCTTAGTCGGTTGACGATTCCTCGGAAAATAACTCGAATGATAAATCCTTTTGGAATTCTTGGCATTTTCTTCTTAATAGACCGGACTCACACAATCCAATATATGTTGATATTCGTCAGACTCGGAGAATTTCGTACTGCGAAATCGTAACTTCGACTATACGTCCTAAATAACCGGCACAGATTCACACACACACACACACACACACACACACATATATATATATATATATATATATATATATATACCATGGAATCGTAAGCCGTGCCAATTATAGACTTTATCACACGACTTCGATTCTAAGAATAGACATCAAGAACGTTTCTCGTAAGGTATTTTTGCATCACGTAAGAAATAGAGAGAAAGAGAGAGAGAGAGAGAGAGAGAGAGAGAGAGAGAGAGAGAGAGAGAGAGAGAGAAATGCGTCTTCCGTTCTGTATCCTTTTTAGAATCTTAGCTCGATTCCTGGAAAACGAGTGATTTAAACGTCCAGAACTAACTTAAGTCATGGCAGTACGTATTAGAGAGTAAAATGAGAATGAGAGAGAATGTGTGTGTCAGAGAGAGTGAAAGAGAAAGAGAGAAAGAGATATATATATATATATATATCTAGTATTTGTTAGATCGGCAAAATTCATGATTAAAGGTCCTCTCTTATTTTGTACTTCCTGATTATACGCCAACGCATGTGCTTGATTTACTACTTTGGCTAGATCATTTCAAAGATGATTGACGTTTCTACGTTCTTTCGTTTTTTCTCTTCCTACGTATTGTTCATACACACACACATATATATATATATATATATATATATATATATATATATAATTTTATTTAATTTTTTAAAATTCTCTTCACGCAGTATTATCTTAAATTATATTAAAAATGATATATAATTATGTAAAAATAATATAAAACTTTTTTTTGTGAAAAAAACAAAGATTATAAAAAAGAAAAGAAAAATGGAATTGCAATATGAACATGAATAATACCGATTGTATAAATATATTTCTCGATTCAATCTGATTCTTATAATTCCTATTATATCAACTTGAATTTCTCTTTGATGTTTCGAATATGGTACGAATGTCGTCGGCGATACGAATTAATTCGTCGTGTTCGATGACAACTCTTGGCACGGATCGTAACTCAATTAAATGCGTGATCGTTCCAGCGCCGTTAATCATGTTAAAACGTGGAAGCAAATTGCACGTGGCGCTACAAATAAAATGAGACATAAAGAGATAGAAAGAGATAAATATATATATATATATATATATAGAGAGAGAGAGAGAGAGAGAAGAAAATAATCTAATTATACTATATATAATAGCAATAAATAATATCTATATAGTATAATAAATATAATATACTATAATAATAATAATAGTATATTATAATAATAATTTTATAATATATTATTATTATTATTATTATTATTATTATTATTATTATCATTATTATTATATAATATATATATATATTATTATATATATTATTTCATACATATAAATTATATGTATATTATATAATTTAATTATTATATAATTATATATATATATATATATTTATATATGTGTGTGTGTGTGTATAATGTTCACATCATTTAAATTATATTACATTAAGTAATAATATAATT
The DNA here is from genome assembly GCF_910589235.1 of Vespa crabro. Lineage (NCBI taxonomy): Eukaryota > Metazoa > Arthropoda > Insecta > Hymenoptera > Vespidae > Vespa > Vespa crabro. The sequence continues at coordinate 2,699,102 of NC_060975.1, forward strand.
TACAAATCACATTAATTTGTATAATTATATTATACCATATGTCTATAATATATGTTATTACTATACAATTACTAATATAGTAATTTATTAGTATAATAATAATAATAATAATAGTATACTATTATTATTATATAATATATATTATTGTATATATTATTATATATATTATATGTATATTATATAATATAATAATTATTATATAATTATATATATATATAATTTTCATATTATTTAAATTATATTACATTAAGTAATACTATAATTTTCAAATTATACCAATTTGTATAATTATATTATGGCATATGTCTATAAATATATCCACACACATACACGCACACACACACACACACATACACATGTATATAATTTTAACAATATACAAATTTTGATATATTGTATACGATAAGATATTGAATCGTAGAGATTTAAACAATCAAAATCGACAATATTAACGGGATGATACAAATAAAAATACATAAAACACAAAATATGTTCTTCTTAAGAAGACGATGTCGGAATTTGATTTATAAGAAAAAAGAAAAAAAAAAAAAAATTAAAAGAGGAAGAAAAAAAGAAGGAAAAGAAAAATAAGAGATCGATCGAAACTATTCCGTTCGAAGACAAAAGTGGATTGCGAGACTACTGCTACCTCTACTGCTACTAACTTCTTCTACATTGCTGTTGCTGCTCGTGCATTTTGTCGGCGATTCGTTCTTATTGCATCGAGGAACTCGTCGCTCGGCATTCCGCCGAGCATGGAATTTCTATTTCATAATAACAGCCGTGTAGAGGCTGCGAGGCGAGCCGTCACGAGCAAAGAAGTCTTCTTCTTCTTCTTCTTTCTTTCTTTCTTTCTTTCTTTCTTTCTTTCTTTCTTTCTTTCTTTCTTTCTTTCTTTCTTTCTTCTTCTTCTTCTTCTTCTTCACGTTGCTACCACCGTAGACAAGCACCACTTCAGACTGGTCAGCTCGAGTAGGTACACTTTGGATGAATGTCCGACCTAAAACCTAAGGTCATCTCAACATGCCAGATTCCATAATACATACTTGCTACTAGCTTGATTTTTCTTTTTTTCTTTTTCTTTTTTCCTTCTTCTTCTTCTTCTTTTTTTTTCCAATCAGAAGGATAAGAAATATCTATATATGCGCTGGTTAGTTACTGTGAAAACATGTGTCTCGTTAATTAGATAATTCCGATAAACTATGTTGTTAATTAACTAAAAGATAAATTGCATTATTATTATCTATTCTAGGTTAACATTGGAACAAATTGATTTTATTGATTTTTCAAATCAGCTAATGAAATCGAGAAATTTTAATTGTCATTTGAAAATTAATACGTAACGTTTTAATCGTATCATTTTAATTATGATGTACCTATTGACGGATAAATTACTCCGTTTATTATTATTATTATTATTATTATTATTATTTAATTATTATCTTATTAATTAACAGAGAAATTACTTATTGATATTTGAATCGATAGAATCAAAAATTCGACTTTTTTATTTTAATTCTATGTATATCGTTAATTGTATCATTTAAATTATTATTATGTTCTTAATTGACGATAAACGGGTCACTATTATTATCTAACATCTTAATACAGATAAATTACGTGTACTGACTTTTGTATCAAACTAAAACAGAAATATCTAACGTAGTTAATGAAAACATGTGTCTTGTTAATTAAATCATTTAAATTACGATGTTCATATCGAAGATAAATAACTATTATTATATTTATCTACCTTTCTTAACATACACACACACACACACACATTTACACACACAGACATACACATAAATTGGACGTATTCATTTTTTAATCAATTAAATCAGAAATATTTACTTGGTCAATGAAAACATTTGTCTTGTTAATTAAATCATTTAAATTATGACGTACATGGAGAAGATAAATAACTATTATTATATTTATCTACCTTTATAATATAGATAAATTATATTTATTGATTTTTATATTAGATAAATCAGAAATATCTAAGTTTTTAATGAAAACATTTGTCTCGTTAATGATTATAATTATGATTATGATAATAATACTGAAGATAAAAGACCTCCCACTGTGTTATTATTTAACTTTTCAAGACAAATAAATTGTACGTAATGATCTTCTTTTTTTTTTTCCTATTGTTTTTCTTTTTTCTCTTCTGTCTTTTTTTTTTTTTTTTATTTTTGTTTTCTTTTTCTTCATCAGTATAATCACATAAATTCATAATTGTTAAAGAATAAACATTTTTATCTCGTTAATTAGATCATTCTTAACTTGCATATAAATGCATACAAATTATGAGAGAATGATATTCATACTTGATATACCATAAATCTATATTTTCGTAATAATATAGAATAATATAGATTTTTGTTTTTCTTTTTTTTTTTTGTATTTTTTTTTTGGGATCAACAAAATCATAAATTCTATCTATTTACATAGAACATTGATTTTTTTTTTTTTTTTGGATCCGTATCATTTCTTACAAATTGTTACGTTCATAATTTAATGTTTATAAACGATTATCATCAATCTCCTTTGATCTTGATAATTATCATTAATATAAATTAACAAGATGATTAATGATTTATGATTTAAGAACAATATCAGTTGTGTTTATAAATCACAAGAGAAAAATTGTTCTGATCTATCTCGAAAAAACTGATATCCATATTATCGTGGATTAATTTGCCTTTTCAAGTGGACATAAGACCTACAGTTTTAAAATTCTTATTATATCATTCTCGTACATATATACATTTTACTAGTGTGTGTGTGTGTGTATATATATATATATATATGTGTGTTTATATGTATATATGTAACATAACACAGGTCGTTGTTGATGAAAGAAATGAAGGAGAAGTAACGTGGTTAAAGAAAGAATGAATTGGTCCAGAGAGAGAGAGAGAGAGAGAGAGAAAGAGAGAGAGAGAGAGAGAGAGAGAGAGAGAAGCAACTGCAACAGCGTTTAAAAGTGTGTATCTAATAATATATCACTGGTAAAATTTATCTTATTGACACGAATAAACATTCCCTTTCGAAATCTACGATAACTGCTGTCTAAGAAAATCGTATAAAAAAGAAGAGAAAGAAAAGAATAAAATAGAATAGAATAGAAGAGAATAGAATAGAATAGTATGAAAAAAAAAATAGAATGGAATAGAAAAGAATAGAACGTACAATTTCATATATATATATATATATATATATATATTAGTTGACTGCTGCTTTCTAGTCAAATGTCACGTTTCTTTCGCACCCTCTTTTATCTATACAAACCTAACCCTAAGGTAAGATTTATTTACACCAGTAGGACAATTATATATCCGACAGGAAAACTATACCGTATATATTTCTTCCTAAGAGATGGATCTAATACATTTTCTAAAATTAATCATACGAACATAGAAATAGTAACGTTTCGTACGACAATCAACGGCAATCCATTTTTGGATTGGATTATAAAAATTCGATTAAACGTCCAGTACGTACAATTAATATTTATCAATTCGTTAACGTGAAATATTTATATATAATGGATGGTAGTAAAATTTTCATATCAAAAATAAAAAAAAAAAAAGAAAAAAAAAAAAAAAAAGAAAAAAAAGAAATAAGAGAGGAAAAAGAAATAATGAAAAAAGTAAAAAAAAAAAAAGAAAATCTACTACTATACGTGTAACTGATATCTCTTTTTTTTTTCTTCTTTTTTTTCTTCATGTTGTTGATTAAGAAAAAAAAAAAAAAAAAAAAAAGAGGGAGAGAGAGAGATAAGAAACTTAATTTCCCTATGATTGTTTCCTCTCTAGATATTATTATTATATAACGTCAAGATATAACGTAATATAATATAATATAAATATATACTATATCTTTGGATATTCAATTATATAATTAATATACAATTATATACTTAAATATATAATTGCGATATAATTAATAAAAACAAATATCATATATAGTACAGGTATAATATATAATAAAGTTATATATCAAATCGAATATTATATAACGTAATAGAAATTAATTGTATATAAAAGCTTTTTCAAATAAAGTTCAATCAAATTTTTAAAATATAAATAAAACAATATAGTTAAATATACAAGTACATACATACATACATACGTACGTACGTATATAAAAATGTGTGATTAATGTGTATTGTTTATGTCTGTATCTGTGTATATGTATATATGTACACGTTATAAAAATTAAATCAAATAATTATAGTGAGTTAATATAATAAATCATTTCTTATATGATCGATACAAAGACTTTGAAATTTTTCTCTAATGAATTCATTCTCTCTCTCTCTCTCTCTCTCTCTCTCTCTCTTTCTTTCTCTCTCTCTCTCTTTCTCTCTAACAAGTTCCAATAATAGCCTTTCGTATATTTGCTCGAGACACTCCAAAAGAAATATACTCTTCGAATCTTAGTATTTCAGCATCCGCTAGTTTCTCTCTTTCTCTCTCTCTCTCTCTCTCTTCCTTTATCTGTATCTTTCTCTCTCTCTCTCTCTCTCTCTCTCTCTCTCTCTCTCTCTCTTTCTTTTTCAATCTCAATATCTCTATCTCTATCTCTTATTATTCTATCTATCTATCTATCTATATATCTAGCTAAGTATAGATAACTAGATAGCTACATAGATAGATAGATAGATAGATAGATAGATAGATAGATAGATAGATGTGTAGATAGATTTTATCCATCGTATTTTAATTATTCCATTCGTCATTCATTCTGAGAAACTAAAGAAACGGAAAATATTTGACGCAAGTGATGACGTCCAATGATGCATTAAAAGTTACAGAAGTTACATCATCGTTACTGTCGTACTGACTAAACGATCGAACGATCGATCCGATTCTCCTCTCAATCATCCACCGATCTACCTCATTTCTTTTCTTTTTTTTTTTTTTTCTTTTTTCCCCTTGCATTATGCAACACAATAATATATCCATCGTTACATCTATTTCATCGTCCTATTTATCTTTATCCTCTTCTTATCCTACTTTCTTCTATCTCCTTCCGTTAAAAGATCCGTGAGATCTTCCAGTACTCTAAGTTCATTGACCGTGACAGGAGTATCTATCTTTTGGACGTTTGTTTCAAGTTCCTAGGGGATTTCCACGCTTCGGGGATTTTCCCTTCGTCGTCTTCTACCTCCCTACCTCCTCCTCCTCCTCCTCCTCCTCCTCTACTCACACCACACCTTTTCTCCTCCTTTCACCTCTCTCGCACTCTCTCTCTCTCTCTCTCTCTCTCTCTCTCTCTCTCTTGCACTCTTCGTACCTCTTCTTCCAACATTTCGTCTGTTTTTTTCTTTTTCTTACCATTCGGTACCGACGGGAGAAACGAAAAAAAGTAGGAGAAAAAGGAAGAAGAAGAAGTAGAAGAAGAAGAAGAAGGCAAAGGAAAGAAAGAAAGAAAGAAAGAAAAAATGAAAGAAAGAAGAAAGAATTACAATAGAAATGAGTTTGCAGTGGTTCTTTGCTAAAAGTATTCGCTTGAGTTTTTTAGAGAGAATATGGTGGAATGGGGTGGGACGCGTGAGAAGGAGGATATAGATGTGGGGGCGGGGGGGAAGAAGTTGAACGGTGGGGAAAGGGGGGGGGGTTGGAGGTGAACGAGGAGTAGCTCTTTTTGTCGGAATTCTAGGGGGAAAATTTCGTGGCCCTTTTTAAAATGACCCTTTAATTTCTGTCTCTCACTCTCTCTCTCTCTCTCTCTCTCTCTCTCTCTCTCTCTCTCTCTCATACATTCTTTCTTTCTTTTTCTTTTCTTTTTTTTTTCTTTCATTCTTTTAACCCTTTCTCTCATCTGTAAGAAACAAAGTGTCAGGGCTTTTCTTATACGAGTTTACGAGCGAAGCGTGAAAATTTCAAGTCTCTCTCTCTTTTTTTACTCTTCACGTGAGATGAAAAAAAGACTTATGTATATACATATATATATATATATATATATATATACATAAATAAAGATACATATATACATATATATTTGTATACGTATATAATGTATATAATTATATATAGATCATATATATTATATGTATATTATACATATATATATATATATATATATATATATTAGGGGAACCGGAAAGTAATGTCGCTTTCTTAAATTAAATTCAAACGAATAGATTTTTAACAAGTTTTTATTTTTCATCACAATCAAATATCGACATACGCAGAAACGACATTACTTTCCGGTCCACCTAATATATATATATATATACATATATATATATGTATATATGTATATATTATATGTAGATATACGTATGTACGTATAACACAAAGTAATATGAAAAATCTCATGATCTCTTTTATTTTGCTTTTTTCTTTATTTCTTTCTTTCTATCTTTTTTTTTTTTTTTATTATTTTTCTTTTTTTCTTCTCTTTCTTTTTAATACCTGTGCCATGAAACACGTGAAGTCTTCTTCGCTTTCTCGACTCCTGCGGTGGTCCATGATGCTGCGACAGCTGCACTTTCTTCAGGTACTCTCTGTGCGCCCTCTCATATTCCGTCTGGCTTATGTTAGCCTAAAAAGAATAAGAAAGAAAAGTAAGAAACAAAAAGAGAATGGTAAAATTAAAATTACAAATCGTTTATTATTTTATCTCGTATACTATATTTATCGTTCATATATATACATATATATATGTATAAGGATAAAAGAAAAATACGTATAGATTTTATAATTCTTATTTTGTTCATCTTCTTAATATACATATATATATATATATATATATATATATATATATATATATATATGTATATAAAGAAGTTCAATGAACTCATATAATAACCACTGACCGACTATACTTATCCATTGACTTCATAAACTTATTATTACGTGGCTTGCTTCGTTAACATTCCAATTAAATACCTTATCTCGTAAAATCTTATATACAGAATGTCTCATTTTATTCAAACACTTGTAATATCATTTTTCTCTTTTTTTTTTTTCTCAACATAAAAAAATTATATATTAAACATATCGAAGGACCGATTGGTCCAACCGCTATATATTCAGTATTATAAATTTTTATGTATCATATGTACTATATATATATTGGAATTAATTTTTTTTTGATTTCATTATTTTATCATTTTTTCTTTCTTTTATTTCCTTTCTGTTTTTATTTTTCCAAAAATTTGGCCTTCTTACGTAATCCCATTTAAACGTCGACGTATTCAATATCGTCGTATAGGTTTTACTTAAAAGCTACATTATCTCCATGATAATGGAAATATGTCGATCATTTAAAAAAAAAAAAAAAACAGAAAGAAATAAAACGTTCGTTTAATTTGAAAGTTTGAGAACAAAATGACGTTGAGAGAAAAAAAAAGATATGTATTACCAATCGAAATATCATTCCCATTGATTGGACAACTTTTCCCTTTGATATTTTTCTTTGCTCTTTTCTTTTTTTTTTTTTTTTTCGTTTTTCTATTTTTCATAAATGAACGAGATAATTCAACTAATTGAATTAGATTTAACATCCTGTATATATATATATGTATATATATATATATACGTATATAAATATATATTACGATCGGTATATAGTATTAAAAATGATTACGAGCAATCACGAGTAATCAGGAAGAAATAAAGGGATCAAGAAATAAGAATGATAAGTTGATAATAATCGTATTGAAAAAACGACAAAAGTTCGATATTAATGAAACGTAATCATTTTCGTCGTTGAAATTTAAAATCAAAAAGCCAATCAAGAGGTTTCGATCGTTAAAAGGATAATAAAAAAAATTTTATACAGATAAAAATATATGAAACTTTATGAAGATAATCCATCAAGAGAAATTTATTTAATCAATTTATTTGTCTTAATCTCGCCGTTGGATTAATTCCAATCGAAATGTAAAAAAGGAATTAATTTCAAAAATTCCAAAATTAAATTCTTTGTTTCTGATATTAAAAATAATAATAATACATGTATATATTATTATTTCTTTATTTATTTATTTTCTAAATAATATCTCTTTGAGATAATATTTCTTTTTTAAATGAAAGAAAAAAAAGAGAAAACAAATAGATACAATGGACAAAAAATATTATAAAGCATATTATAGATAATAAAAGAAATAAACAAAATATTATTTTGGTTTCGATTAAATTTTTTTTTATTATAGGTTTCAAAAAAAAAAAAAAAAAAAAAGGAAAAAAAAGATAAGAAAATTAAAAATACAAAGAAAAAAAAGAGATAAATACGATTTCATCTGTCATAAAATTAATATAATAATTTTTAAAGAACTAAAAGCTTTAAAAAT
>NC_060975.1:2709915-2714915 GCF_910589235.1 Vespa crabro
ACATTATACTACATTAATTATTAATTATTATAATTAATTATTACAATTAATAATTACAGTAATAATTAAAGTAATAATTACAATAATTATTATACTCATCGATTAGATCGTACAATAACAAATAATATTACGTTAGCTTTCACGTTGTATCCCATTGTCCATGTTTTTTCCTTCTTTTGTCTCTTTCTATTTTTTTTTTTTTTCAAATTCTCGAAGACATTAATGGAAAAAAAGAGAGAGAGAGAGAGAGAGAGAAAAAGAAAAAGAAAGAGAGAAAAGAGAAAGGAAAAAAGGAAAAAAGAAGAAAAAATGAAACAGTGAGATAAGAGTAAAAGGTAGAAAGATATGAAAGATGAAAGAAATAAGAAGACACTGTAGACGAAAGGGGGGGACGAGAGAAATAAAGTAAACAATCGTGACGAGATCCTCGTGAATTCACCGGAAGTCGACGGTAGAAGACGATAGGTGAGTCATCTGCCTTCATGATGCCAACCTAACGCCCCCGACAGTCCCTTTAAAGTCATTTAACTTCTTTCTCTCTCTCTCTCTCTCTCTCTACATATATATATATATATATATATCTTTTTCTACTTCTACTTCTACTTCTTCTACGTCTTCTTCTACGTCTTCTTCTTCTTCTTCTTCTTCAATATCTTCTTCTTCTTCTTCTTCTTCAATATCTTCTTCTTCTTCTTCTTCTTCTTCTTCTTCTTCTTCTTCTTAAGATCAGTTAACTTCACCAAAGCAAGTTCCGGTTCGAGAAGAATGTTTTCTTCTTCTTCGTTTTCTTCTTCTTCTTCTTCTTCTTTTTTTTTCGCTATTGCAAAGCTAAAGAATACGTGACTTCGCTATATTCTCAGTAGTAAAGGAAATGAAAAAGAAGAGAGAGAGAGAGAGAGAGAGGGAGAGGTATGAGGTGTTCAGAAAGTCATGACGTTTCCTTTGTGGGTCGGCCTCCCCACTCCTCTTCTCCCTTCCTCATCCTCATCACATACAATTATTATCGTGCATACGGAAAAAAATTACAATTTGATTTATCGTAATTCAACAACACATTCAATGTTTATTACGTCTGGATAATATTTTTCTTTTTTTCTCTTTTTTTGTCTCCTTCTTTTTTTTTTCTTTTCTTTTTTTCTTTTGTTTTTTTTTTTTTTACATTAAGATTCTTACACATTAAGGTTCTTTAACGATATTGAATATCGAAGATCTTATTTTGTAATTATAATAGAACAAATGTTGATTGTATCGAATATATGATAAATGTTTATTTTAAATGAATGAACAATTAAAATCAATTAATGGATAATAGGTTAACGTAAATCAAATATGTTAATTAATAATTTTTAACAATTAGTTAATTAATAATTGATAATAATTAATAAGCGAATGTTTCGTGTTTTTTTTTTTTTTTTTTTTTTTCTTAACTTGCTTCTTCATCTTCTTCAATTCTTTCTTTATTTTCTTTCCTTCATTTTAACGACGAGAAGAAATTTCTTTTTATCGCATGTTCGTTGTCACGAAATTATGCGATATATTTTTAATTTTACGTAACAAATCAATCTTCAATTTTGCAAGAAAAAAAATGAATATAATTTATTGGATTTATAATAAAATATAATATCGGAATGTTACGTGATAAAAATTAAATTTCAATATTACATAATAATTCTTTGATATATTACGACAAAAAGAAATATATTTCGAAACAACATTTTCGGAACTATGAGAAGAACATTTTGAAAAAATTTCCCGCCCAAAAGATGGCGTCGTATGTATAATCACGTGACACGTACGAGATTCATTTTATTGATAAATATTAAATTATGCTCTCTCTCTCTCTCTCTCTCTCTCTCTTTCTTAAAAAAGAAAAAAGAAAAATGAATAAACAAACAAACAAATAAATAAATAAATAAATAAATTTCTCCGTCTTTCAAAAGAAACTTTTAAAACGACGAAAAACATTTTAAAAATTTCCCGCCAAAAGAGAAGCGTCATATATGAGTGACCACGTGACACCCACGAGACTCCATTTCTTTCATTGATCAATTTCAAGCTTTCCTCTCTCTCTCTCTCTCTCTCTCTCTCTCGTTTTCTAATTCTCTTCTTTACTCCTCACCTCCCATCTCTTAAACCGTCTAGACGTACGTAATTTCTTTTTAAGAAATTTCAAGGAAACGTTTCACAAGTATATAAAAATGAATGGTGTTAGTCTGCGTAGGTCAGCCAATTGGCCCTTTTTAAAGCTCTGATTTGCGAGAGCAGTATCCTGGCGAAGCCCCGGGAAAACAAATTCGCGATGTTAAGAGCATATAGCACAGATCCACCGGACGTGGTTGAAACAACAACAAATCGGATCGGATCGGATCGGATCGAATCGGATAGAATTGGATTGGATTGGACGTTCAGCCGGGATATTTCCAAGTTCCTTCTTAAAACTTCGCGTATGTATGCACGTATGCACGCACGGCTCTGCTGTTAATTATTCGCAAACGTGAAAAACGAGAATAGAAGTTTTGGAATACATATGTGCGAGATTAAAAAAAAAAAAAAAAGAAAGAAAGAAAGAAAAAGCGAGAGAGAGAGAGAGAGAGAGAGAGAGAGAGAGAGAGAGAGAGAGAGAGAGAGAGAAGTTATATAAATCGATTGGCCTCGACTCCAGAGTTCGAATGAAAAATAAATAAAAAAATATATAGCTATCTTTTTCGAAGATTCGTGAATTTAAAAGAAAAAAATAATGTTATTAATAATAATAATAATAATAATAATAATAATAATAATAATAATAATAATAACAATAATAATAACAATAATAATAATAATAATAATAATAATAATAATAATAATAATAATTAAAATAATAATAATAATAATAATAATGAGATAATGATAATGATAATGATAATGATAATGATAATGATATGAAATAAATAAGACATGAAAGGACCACGCCTCCAATCCTTAAATATATCAGATTTTTTTCTGAAACGATATTCATTTAATACGTCATTACTGAGACGTGATATATATTTATGATATAAAAGATCGACATGGAATTATTTATCGTCAAAGCTCATTTTATTTTATTTCATTTTCTTTTTTTTCTTTTTGTTTTTCTTTTTTTGATTTGCTTTTTGTTTCGTTTTATTTCTTCTTTTTCTTTTTTTTTTTTTTTTTCTTTTTGTTCGTTAAATCCATCGAGATAAACGTAGCGTGCATTAATTAATTTGTTTTTTTCTCTCTCTCTCTCTCTCTCTCTCTCTCTCTTTCTTCTTTTTTTCAATGCTAATAAATCAGGATAAATAAAAATGAATATATATATATATATACAATAATTTTGAAATTATGAGTAGTGACACAGAGATGTCTATATTTAATGATAAAGTGTCTTTATTTTTATCAATGATGGCGAAAGGAATTTATTTATTTACTTAAAAAAAAAAAAAAAAATTATACTTTTAAATCGCATTGTATTTTGTATTTCGACACGATATACGGATATGCAATATATATATATATATATATATATGCAATTTATATAAAGTATTATATTTTTAATTGATATCGATATATTTTCTATGAATTTCATATTAAAAAACAAAAAAATATATATATGTATATATATATTATAAATTTTGTACTTTCGTACGAATAATTGTTATATACGAATATTATACTTTTATTATATCACATTTGTTCGGACGTTTGTTATATTTAAGGGGAAAAAAAAAAAAAAGAAAAAAAAATGGGTAAAAAAGAAAAAAGAAAAAGCGACGGCAACAATAGTGAGAAAAAAATTGTGAAAATAAGTATGTTAAAAAAAAAATCACATTTCGTTGAGTCAACAAATATGAATGTCAGGGTCAAATTCATTGAAAGTTCAAAAACGTGATATATAAGACAAATTCGTGCTAATATTTGACACATTCTCCATTCTAAGAATTTAGGATAACAAAAATACCGGTTTGATGATCTATCTCGGAACCGGTCGAACTTATGATGATGGCATCGATCTACGGAGTACCGTGACATCAACGATGTCATCGTCATTGTAATCAGAAGACGCTATCTTTTACTTCTCTCTCTCACTCTCTCTCTCTCTCTCTCTCTCTCTCTCTCTCTCTCTCTCTTCCTCTCTTTCTTTGGTTTTCTCAAATTTAATGTAACAGTACAAAAAAAGAAAAAGAAAAAGAAATAATAAATAATTAAATAAATAAAATAGAAATAAAAAGAAAAGTACCTGACATCTTCATTTAAAATGGCGTATTAAAAAGAAAACAAAAAAAAAAAAAAAAAAAGAAGAAAAAAAAACGAAAAACAAAGAAGGAAAAAAGAAAAAGAAGAAACAAAATAAAATACAAAAAGGGAAAGAAATGAGATAGTTAATTTAAATCGTTGCGTCCTTCGAGACGATCGAGAAACTTCATTTAATTAGCGATTACAAATATGTACAATATATGCATGTATGTATGTATGTATGTATATGCGTATTACGTTGGTAGATGAAATGCGTTTCTTGTGAAACGATAAAGACATGCATTAAGTTCTATCAAAAGTGTATACAATGTAAGTTTGCGCTACGTCAAACGCGTGTCTCGCAATTCTCATTAACAATCGTGTAAAATACATTAAATAGTAAGAGAGAGATATATAGATTGGATGAACGAATTGGTAAAAAAAAAAGAGAGAGAGAGAGAGAGAGAGAGAGAGAAAGAGAGAATGAGAGAAAGAAGGATGAAAAATGTGAAATTATTATTGAATAAATTAAAGAGAATAAGAAAATGAATGGGATGAAGTGAGAAAGAGAAAGAGAAAGAAGTGAATGAAAAATACTGAGAGAAAGAAAATTAATAATAAAGAGGGAGAGTGAGAGAGAGAGAGAGAGAGAGAGAGAGAGAGAGAGAGAGAGAATGAATGATAAAGAGAGAAAAAGAAAAAGAAAGAAAGAAAGAAAGAAAAAGAGAAAATAAATATGTGTGTGTGTGTGTGAGAGAGAGGGA
>NC_060975.1:2719915-2729915 GCF_910589235.1 Vespa crabro
GATCGATCGAAATGTTTTTCGAATGATATATAAAAATCGATCATATTATCTCGAAACATTTCAGATAATTAAGTTTGTAATCATCCTTCTAATCTTACCAATTGGATCATTAAATTCTAATTCTTTTGAAAAGAAAAAGGTCGATCTAAAGTATCACGAAAATGTGTAATGTAATTGAATTTCAAAAAAAAAAGAAGAAAATAAAAAAAATAGAAAAAAAAGGAGGGAAAAAAAAAAAAGAAAAAAAAAAAAGAAACTAATCTAAAAGAACTTTTGATCCCCCGTACTTATTCGAATAATACGGAATCGCGTATAAAATAACGAATAACGATGATCTAACGTTTCAATCGTTTCGCGTTAAATACTTTCTAAATATAAATCGCGAACGATCGTTACGATCGTCATTGATATTTCTATATTTTTATTTTCAAAAAGAAATGACAAGGATAAATTAATTTTTCACGTTTAAGAGATTAAAAGACCATTGAACCAATCGCAAGGTCATTTCGTATGATCGTAAATTGTAACTACGATCGTTTTGCGATCGAACGATCCGAACTAACCCAACCGGATTCATTACGATTACATCGTATTCTCGCGGAAGAGAATTCGACTGTGAGAATTTTATTGGCCAAGGTTAAACTCGTTCCTGTGCGTTCATTGTCCTCACCAAATTCCGAATTCTCATGGATTTCTTATCTTCTTCTTCTTCTTTTTTTTTTCTTTTTTTTTCCTACATATATATATATATATATTTCTTCTATTCCATCAACATCATTTCTAACGTTTAAATGATAATTTTCTTTTCTAATTTTTTTTTTCTACTCTTTTTTCCTTCCTTCTCATTTTGCATTCCTTTTTATCAACCTCAATCTCAATTTTAAACAAATCTTAATTATTACGATTTATATTAATAATTCATTCACAAATTTATTTCATTAATTATAATTGTATAATTTGTCGTAATTATGATAGATATTTTTAATTTTTTAAAAATAACAAATCAATAAAGATATTATTATTTCTGATAATAATTGTATATTAATATATGTAATTGTAAATTTAATAATAAGATTATTATTATTTCTAGTAATAATTGTAATATTAAGTATAGTATTATCAAGTATTAATTAATTTCATATATAGTACTATAACATTACTAATCATTTATATTTATATTTATAACAATTATATGATTCTAATTTCAATATAATTACGGACTTATTATTCTTCAAATAATTACAATCATAATTGTAATCAATTAATTCTTATCTCATGATTAAAAATTAAAGAATTAACATAATGATTATTCACAATAATTAGTTATAATAATTAGATAAAATTTCGCAATTTCTAATAAATAAATTAATTTGATTTTTCAAAAATTCATTCAGGTCAATTCAAAAATCGAATATGTGGGTATGAAATAAAAGGTTTTAAAAAAATATCTCAAACAAACAAACAAACAAATACATTTAAAGAAGAAAGAAATTGAAAGCAAATGAGTAACAAAGTTAAATAAGTAAATTATTTCTAATCGAGATCTCTAGGATCAACAAGAGAATTTTATTATACATACATACATACATGCGTACGTACATATGTACATACATACATACATACATACATGGATACAGACGTACATATATACATATATACATAGTTGCATACATGCATAAATACATGTATCCTTTCACATAATAATAGATATTCGAGGTCAGCTATTAAAGATCTATCATAGTTAAAACGAGCCGACGATTAAAACGAAAATGACAAGTGTGTGTTTACATACACAGGCATATATACACACAACGTATGTATGTATGTATGTATGTATGTATGTATGTATGTATGTATGTATGTATGTATGTATGTATGTATGTATGTATGTATGTATGTATGTATGTGTGTGTGTGTGTGTGTGTGTGTGTGTATGTTTACGAATCATCATTGATCTTTTGAGTAACGTTAGGGACCCTAGATCCGGCATTCTATATATACATATATCCGGATCCTCTTTATTACGAAAGAATGACTGAGATATAGATAATAAGATAGAGAAAGAAAATATTAGAGACAGACAGAAGAGAGAGAGAAAGAGAGAGAGAGAAACGGATAAAAAAAAAAGCAAGACGTACAGACAAACAGACAAACAGACAAACAGACAGAAACAAACATAATAGAAAAAGACAGACAAAGACAAAAAGAGTCTTGGAATTTCCCAACGACATTTACCAGGTAGACGCTGTTAAGAGATACACAAGTAGTATCTCTCTCTCTCTCTCTCTCTCTCTTTATCTATCTATATATTCATCTATCTATCTCTTCGTACTAATAAAGAGTTCGCACTTAAGCAAATCATTAAAGTTTCTTCTCTAATTGTCATCTCTCTCTCTCTCTCTCTCTCTCTCTCTCTCTCTCTCTCTGTCTCTCACACATGTCACCTTTCGTCCCTTTATTATTCGATACTTAAATTCCGAGATACCGCACCCTCTTCTTTCCCACATTCACGGCCGACTTTCGAATCGACGAAATTTCTTATCTCTCTTACTCTCTTTCTCTCTCTCTTTCTCTTTCTTTCTTTTTCTCTTTTTCTCTTTCTCTTTATCTTTATCTGCTTGTATTTCTCTCTCTCTCTCTCTCTCTCTCTCTCTTTTTCATCTATATCTTTTAAATGAATACCAACTCACATTTCTTCGCGTTTCTACGAATGAAACTTTCGTTCCCATTCCCTTTAACCCTCTCTCATAATCCGATTCGTTCAATTTATCCATTTATTTGGATAAAGTATTAAAAAAAAATCAAAAAAAAAAAAAATATATATATATATATATATATGTATATAAAAGTAATTTAAATAAATCGATGAGCGATATCGAATATCGGTAATATAATAAAAGTAACATAAACTTTAGATTAAATCTTCTCACGTTACAAAGATTTGATAATTTGTGACTTTTAATATCTAATGGAGGATAAAAGTGTAGTTTTGATCGAGCTAAAAAAAAAAAAAAAAAAGAAAAAAAGGGAGAGAGAAAAAATAGAAAAAAAATAAAAAAATAAAAATAGAATAAAAATAAAAAGAAAAAGAAAAAAAAGAAAAAAATAAAAATAAAAATAAAATAGAAAGAATGGAAAAATAGGGAGGACAGATAGAGATTTTATAAATTCTAATTATATATCAGTTTTTATCGCGTTTAATTCACATTGGCTCCGTTCGTACGGCTCGTTAATGCGTCCGTTTAAAAGTCGACTAAATGGATAATTTTTAATCCGCTTATACTCGCGCACGACATTTTTATGATACACTTGAACTTTGAACCTTCGGACAAATTTAAAAGATATTACTTTTTAGTTAAATACATATTTACGTACAAAACACATAGACATTTTGCTTGTATTAAATATACACGTGTACGTAAATTTACGACATTAGTATATATAAAGTATGTTAACCATAATATATCGATTTGTGGTGTCCTTAATGCGATTATTATTTTTGATTTTGAAATAAATAAATTTTAACCTTAATCTTCGTTCTCTTATTCTTCTTTTCTCTTTTCTTGTTTCTTTTTTCTTTTTCTCTCTTATTTTTTCTTTTTTTATTCTTTTTCTACTCACGTAATATAAAAATATAAATTAATTGACATAAATATGATACAATTGCCATGTTTCAATGCTTTGCTATTACGATCGTAAATAAAAGAAAAAAAAAAAAAAAAAAAGGAAAAGAATTAAAAACAGAATCGAAACAAAAGAAAAAAAAAAATTGGAGAAAATAACAGAACGCTAGACGTCCCTTATTTTAAATAGCACCCTTATGTCCCTTAAATAACGCATGGACATGCGTACACACACACACACACACACACACACACATGTACACTTATATAAAAAAAAAAAAAAAAGAAAGAAAAAGAACCAAAGGCCTTATAAAGGAAAAATTGAAATAAATAAGAAAACAAAAGACCCCTCACATCCTCTGTATTAAATATCTTCCCTAACTCCCTTAACTTCCTTGAATATGACACGCGTAATAAGAAAAAAAAAAAAAAAAAAAAAAAAGGAAAAGAAAAAAGGAATAAGAATTGAAACCCACGCAAAAAAAAAGGTTATGGTATCATGAATATAAAGGAAAAAAAAAAAAATTATGCAGTAAACAAAAGACTGCTTATATCCTCTGTATTAAATATCACCTTGACATTCCTTGAAGATGCAACACGCATATAAGAAAAAAAAAGAAAAAAGAAAAAAGAAAAAGAAAAAAGAAAGAAGAAAAAAAAAGGGTTCAAAACCACCAGGAAAAAAAAGAACGAGAAGAGATATTATACACAAAAGAGGGAGGAGAGAAAAAAGAAGAAGTGAAAGTAAAAATAGGGAAGAAAAAAAAAATATTATGCAGAAAACAAAAGACTTTGCTTGCATCCACTGTATTAAATATCACCTTGGTATTTCTCTTTGGAGAAACGACGCGTGTAAAAAAAAAAAAAAGAAAGAAAAAAAAAGGAAAGAAAAAACGTACAATAAAGAAAAAAAAAAAAAAAATCCAAAGCATCTTGAAAGAAAAAAAAAAAAAATGGAAGCAAAAAAATTGAAGTACATGTTAAGTAAAAAGAAAAAAAGAAAAGGATGAAATATGTGAAAAACAATGGATCGTGGATATACCTTGTATTAAAATATTTCCTTTTGAAACCAACGTGAGAAGTGAATTATTATAATACACTTATGTATGTTAATGGTGACTATGTATAAAACTGGGGCATTCTACGTAAGATACACTACTGATAATATCGTCGAAGAAAAGGGAAGAAGAAGAAGAAGAAGAAGAAGAAAAAGATAAAGAAAAAGGAATAGGGAAGAAAATGAAGAAATACGAAGAAGACAGAAAAGAAGAGAAGATATATATATGAAAAACATGAATAAAAATAAAAAGAAGCGGGACAAGGAAGGAAAATGAAGAATACGAATAGGAATAAGAATAAGAAGGACAAGGGAAGGAAAATCAGGAACACGAATAGGAATAAGAATAAGAAGGACAAGGATAGAAAAAGAGGAACACGAATAAGAATAGGAATAAGAAGGACAAGGAAGAAAAATGACGAACACGAATAAGAATAAGAAGGACAAGGATAGAAAAAGAGGAACACGAATAAGAATAGGAATAAGAAGGACAAGGAAGGAAAATGAAGAACACGAATAAGAATAAGAAGGACAAGGATAGAAAAAGAGGAACACGAATAAGAATAGGAATAAGAAGGAAGAAAAATGACGAACACGAATAAGAATAAGAAGGACAAGGATAGAAAAAGAGGAACACGAATAAGAATAGGAATAAGAAGGACAAGGAAGGAAAATGAAGAACACGAATAAGAATAAGAAGGACAAGGATAGAAAAAGAGGAACACGAATAAGAATAGGAATAAGAAGGACAAGGAAGGAAAATGAGGAACACGAATAAGAATAGGAATAAGAAGGACAAGGAAGAAAAATGAAGAATACGAATAAGAATATGATGAAAAGGAGATAGGAGAAGGAAGGATGATGAAGAATACGAATAAGAATAAGAAGAAAAAGTAGAAGAAGATGGAAGATGAAGAATAAGAATAAGAATAATGAGAAAGGGTAGAAGAAGAAAAAGAAGAAGAATAAGGAGAAAAGGTAGAAGAAGAAAAAGAAATAAAAGAAGAAGATTAAGAAGAAGAAAGGAAAATGAAGAAGACGAATAAAAAATAAAAAAGGAGGAGAAGGAAGGTAAAAGAACATGAATATGAAGAACATGAATAATAATAACAAGGTAGAGGGGGAAAGGAGAAGGTAGGAAAATGAAGAACATGAAGAAGGAGGAGGAGGAAGAAGAAAGATGAAGAACATGATTAAGAATATAAGAAGGAGGAGGAGTAGCGAGGAAGAGGAGAAAGGAGAAGATGAAGAAGAAGAAGAAGACGACGAAGGAGAAGAAGAATAAGAAGAATAAGAATAAGGACTCCGAGGCTAAGGAACGACGCACGTGCTCGTGCATGCGTAAGCGAAAGTGGGGCAAGAAGGACCACCCACGTTCGACGACGTCCTGTCTTTACTACAACGAAGCAGTGCAAAGTAACCTTCTTCTCCTTTTATTAAAAAGAAAAACAAGAAAAAGATGAGGAGGACGAAAGAGGAAATAGAAGAAGAAGTAAAAGAAGAAGTCTTACAAGAGCCGCAACGAGAACGCCAAAGAAGCATACGATTGAATCCTTTAAGATTTTTTTTTCTAAAATCTCAATACAATGATACTCTCTCTCTCTCTCTCTCTATCTATCTATCTATCTATCTATTTATGTATCTTTTCCTTTATTTCCATCTTTTTTAAAAATATCCAATACAATGTACTTAGTATATGTATATATATATGTATATAAAAAAAAAAGAAGAACATGAAGGCTAGGATCAAAGAACAAAAAAAGAAAAAATATGTTTTTCATCGACGGAATGTTGTTCATTGATATTGTGAGAAAAAGATGGATAGATATATCTTACAATATCTAAGAAAAAAGAGAGAGAGAGAAAGATATGTTCTTTACGTATACATCGTCTCTCTCTTTCACTCTCTCTCTCTCTCTCTCTCTCTCTCTCTCTCTCTCTCTCTCTCTCTCTCTCTCTCTCTCTCTCTCTCTCTCTCTCCCTCGTATATATATATATTTTTAATGGCAAATAGACGATATTGGTTTTATTGAAACGAACCATGTAATTACTTTGATTGGATCTACAATAAAAGTATTAATTGACAACATAACGTTGTAATATCCTAAGGAATGAATTTTCCTTATTCTCTTGGTACGATTGAAACGTTAACGTTCTATTTCTGACGAAATCGTTTATATTATATGCCTAAGAAATACTCGGAATATTTTTAGATCATGCGAATATATTCAATCGTTAAATAGATAGATAGATAGATGGATGGATGGATAGACGGATTGATTATTGCCCGATGATATTTCTTATTTACGAAGTAACGAAATATCTGATAACGAATCAAATTTAAAATTAAAATATCAATAAAATGTTAGATGAATTATATAATAATGGAGCATGAAAGAATGATGTAACAAACGAAAAAAAGAATATATATATATATATATATATATATATATATATATTTATATATTTATATATGAGGAAAGATTAATTGGATAATAAGAAAATAAAATAAAAAAAGAAAATAGAAAATTAGAAAAGGACAGAAAAGAAAGAGAAAGAGAGAGAGAGAGAGAGAGAGAGTGGGAGAGAGAGAGAGAGAGAGAGTGGGAGAGAGAGGGAGAGAGAATGTTTAAATAATTAAATAAATCCAAAGCGAAGAATTAAAAAAAATAATAATAATAATAAAATAAAGGCAACAAGCAAATTTTGAATTGCGAAACAAAAGTGTATAAGCTTCAAGATGAGATAAAAAAAAAAGAGAGAGAGAGAGAGAGAGAGAGAGAGAGATGCTTAGATAAATTATATCAATAAAAAATGAAGGTATATATTCAAGAAGGAAAAAAAAAAAAAGAAAAAATAGTAATGATGAACAAAAAAAAGAAATTGTGTCCATTAAAATATTCATTTCTTTATATATATATATATATAGAAATTTAAATGAGAGAAATGTAATGAACAATGAAACGAATTTGTAAAAAATCTTCAAGAGTAACTTCCGTCTTTGTATGTGATTGTAAATTATCGATGTATGTAAGTAAGTAAATACATATGCGTACGTATGTGAGTCATAGATCTATTCCTTTACAAAATGTCTACGTTACCAATGACGCAGTACTTCCGGTGATTATTTCTTACCAGAAGATTTCCTGAGAAGTTACGAGAAAGTTAAATCAAATTGACTAAATGTATATTCTTTCTTGATCAACGCATTAAACAATGTTATCTAAATATATATATTCATATACACTTGGCAATATCAATAAATCTATTTTTTCTTTTTTTTTTTTTTTTTTTTTTTATTTATTTAACATAATTATTTTCAATATTTTTCAATATATTAAACATTCTAACATATTAAAATTCTAATATATTAGAATTTCTAATTTATTGAACTACAAATATATATATATATATAAAATTTATGATTAAACATTTGTAATTGTTACATCAGGTGTTTTAATAATTTAAAAATAAAAATCATTAATTGAAATAAAGAAAATAAAAGAAAAAAAGAAATAAAATATTCTGTAGAATTGCAATAATGTAAAAAAATTATATACTAATGTAATAATTATACAATTGTATATACTTTAAATAATTACATAAGTTGCAATCATGTGTATACATGAGTATAAATATATATATATATATATATATATATATATATATATATATATATATACGTGACCGGTCTTCCAAGAAATTTTGCATTAACAGAAAATCAATCAATTTCAAGAAATTTCTAATGAATAATTATTATTAAAAAAAGTATTAGAATTCTCTTCCTTATAATCATAAATTTTGATGACTTGTGATAAATTTAGAAAAAAAGAAGAAGAGAAAAATGAAAAAAAATGAAAGAAAAAAAGAGAAAGGAAAAATCATCGAATTTGAAAAAGATCAATGAATATTATAGATCATGACGGATCTATTTGATCGTCAATGAATGATTCGTACACATATGCATATGTGTATAGCCAGACGTATACTCGTTCTTGATCATCGCATTAAACAATATTATTTACATATACATATACATACATACATATATATATATATATACTCATCAGTACTATTGATAAATCTATTTGTTTTTAAATTTAATATAATTATTTTCAATATTTTCTAATATATTAATATTCTAACATATTAAAATTCTAATATATTAGAATTTCCAATCTATTGAATTTCAAATATGAATGAAATAAAAAGAAAAAAAATATATAGAATATAAAATATAAAGAAAGTATAAAGAAAAAAAAAAAAAAATATATATATATATATATATATATATATATATATAAATCAATTAATTAAAAAAACAAATTCGATACCATCGGTCGTAATTCGTATGGTTTCATAACGACGTATATTAAAATAACACGCGTACGCGCGATTATGTTAATTTATAAAGACGATAAGTATCAATACGTTCGTCTCTTCGTCTTACAATATACATTCACTCGTATAATCCTTATTCCTGTCCATGTATATATACGTCTTTACGTGTATGTACATAGTAAATAGTCAAACTCGATAATAATTTCTTACTATCGATATAATCTATAGAATAATAAATTTAACGTTACCAACGCGAATGTTAATATTTCCTTAATAATCTTCGACGACACTCAAGTGAGCGTATATATGACGATAAATTAAAAAAAAATTAAGATATTAAAGAAGAAAAAAAAAAGAAGAAGAAGAAGAAGAAGAGGAAGGAAAGAAAAAGAAAAAGAAAACGAAAAAAAAAAAAACAGAAAAAACCCCCATGAAAAAGAATCTCTACGTCCAACTTATTGTACTTTTTCTCATCGAAGATAAGAAGGAGCGTCGATAAGAAATGTATTTGAAATCGATTGATTAAAGTGATTATTTAATTGTTTAATAATTTGTTAATTTAAAGAACAAAAATAAAAGAAACGAGTATTGCAAAAAAAAGCGAAGATCATTATGGTTCGTTTGAAATCATTGGGAATTCGTTTATAATCATTAGGATTTGTTTGAGGTCAATATGGTTTGAAAAAAAAAAATACTTTAAATACCAAAAAAAAAAAAAAAAAAGAACAAAAAACAAATAAGAAACAAAAAATTTTTTTTTTTACATTTACATGAGACCTTTCGAATTTTCTCATTGAATCAGAATGTCATATAGGATGTTATCAATTGATAAAAATTATTCATGGGTTTTGATAAAATGCAATTGACGCATATTGATAGAATTAAACGAAACGAAGGAAAATAAATGATTATTATAATATCGTTCAAATCATTATAATTATTTTCTTTCAAAATTACGACAATGAGTTAGATCGAAATT
>NC_060975.1:2732068-2737068 GCF_910589235.1 Vespa crabro
AAAATGAAATAACTCGAATAGTCGTATTTATTTTTGTTTGAAATATGACAAAAATGTGTCGCGAATGGTTTCGTTCCCTCTTTCTTTTTTTCTTTCTTTTCTTTTTCTTTTTTTTGTTTTTTTTTTTTTTCTTTTAAATATATAATACAAAGAAATTAAAAGTAGTATCAATTATTTTTATATTAAATTGTATTACATTATTAAATTAAATATATTAATTTTTATTATATATATATATATAATAAAAAATATATAAATATATGTATTATAATATTAAATGATAAATTAATATGATATTATTTTATAAGATAAAAGAATATATATATTTTCTTTGTTATATAGAAAAATTATATATTATTAAATATATGTATATATACTAATATCATTATTATATATTACTAGTATAGAGAGAATATTATATACAATATAATATTTTATACTAGTCCAATATTTATCATAATACATTTAACATATTTACATATATATACATACATATATAATAATTATAATATTATTAATATATTAAATATAATAATATTATATTTTTATATATATAAATTTATATATATACTCAATGTAGATATATATTTATATGCATGTATATAAGAAATAAATAGTAACTCCATATATATATATATATATATATATATATATATATATATATATATACACATATATATAATATGTATTATTATAATCGAGTTCGCTCGTAATAATGAGTCTGCACGTTCGTTGAAATTGATGGCAATCGTGTACGATGAGAATCTGCGGGGTATCTTTGACCTCATACGATTAGATTGCATAATTTAATGAAATTGATTAAATGATGATAAAGGGCATAAAGTGATTGAGCGATTCTTACTTACACTCTTCTCTTTTCCTCCCATCTTATATACTTATCAATAGTATTACCAATCTTATATGTGTATATATATATATATATATATTATATACATATACAATGTATTTATATACATAGATACATACATGTAAATACATTACATACATACATACATATATACATTTACATATATATATATATATATATATATATATATATATGTATATACATTTTAAATATAATATGTACATCGAAGAATATAAGAATGATAAGTTTATTCAATTCAAAGTTAATTTCATTCATCTAACATTTTTTTTTTAAATAATATCAATTGGTAATTAATTCGTTATCAATTGTCGAATTTCTAATTAGGAAGGAAGAAAAGTAAACAAAAAAAAAAAAGAATAAGAAAAAAAAAGAATAAAAAAGAAATTAATTAAAGAATTCCTTATTATCGTTCGTTTAACGTTCCTCTACTTCGTCAAAATTATTATCGATCATTTTTATCAATGAATTCCCAATTAGATGTTTAAGAAGAAAAATAATAATAATAATAATAATAATAATAATAATAATAATAATAATAATAATAATAATAAGTGATAACGATAATGAGTAATTATTAAATCATTTCTTTCATTTCTTCGAAAACGAATTACATCTGAAATCTATTTTTTATATAGAAGTTCAATCGTAATAATTCAGTTATTTAAACGAATAAAAATAAAAATAAAAATAAAAATAATAATAATAATAATAATAATAATAAAAGATAATAAAACTCGATGATTTTAATAATTACGAGTTAGCATGATGTTTTTTCTTGTCACTAATAGAAATACAGTTCTAATGGATAATCGAATTAATTTCGAACAAGTCCAATCGTAAATTTTTGTTTAATATAATAAAGAATAATAAAAAGAATGTCACACTTTATACGTATGAAAAAGAAAAAGAGAGAGAGAGAGAGAGAGAAAGGGTGAGAGAGAGAGAGAGAGAGAGAGAGAGAGAGAAAAGATCGTATCTCTTTTACAGAAAAAAAATATGAAAACAATAGACTATTCATGAATCTTCGTGTAAAAAAAAAAAAGAACGACAAAAAAAAAGGAAAGGAAAAGAAAAGAAGAAAAAAAAATAGAAAAAGAAATCAACCGATAGATCGCAAATTTTATTTTGCGTTTAAAAGGAACAGAAAACGAAAAAAAAAAAAAGAAAAAGGTACAAAAACGAAAAAAAAAGAAGAAGAAGAAGAAGAAGAAGAAGAAACGAGCAACGAAAGATCGCAAATTCTATTTTGCATTTTAAGAAAAGAAAGAGAAAAAGGATAAGGATAAAAATCAAAACGAAGAAAGAAAAAAGAAAACGGAAAGAAGAACAATGAAGGATAGTAATATTTTACTTAGCATTAAAAAAAAAAAAAGAAAACAAAAAAAAAAAGAAAGACAAAGAAAAAAAGAAAAAAAGAAAAAAAAACGAAAATAAAAGCAAAAGGAAAAGGGAGAAAAGAGAGAGAGAGAGAGAGAGAGAGAGAGAGAGAGAGAGAGAGAGAGAAACTTAAAAGAGTTCGGAACGATTGTAAAAAAAAGAAAACAAATTCCAACTTACATGTACCTATATATGTATTACATATTTATATACACGTGTATGCACATACGTATGTATATATATATGTGTGCGTGTGTGTGTGTGTGTGTAAGCGGCAAAATGCTCGGGATTGGATAATGAGAAGTCGCGCCGCGTGTAATTTCACGGGAGGAGACGAGTCTGTATGTCGTATCAGGATGCAACATATACACATACACACACACACACACACATACATATACATATGCATAACGATTGAATGTGCAACATGTGTACTACCACAAATGAGACGAAGTGAACAGCCAGAACTTTCGAACGTGTTACAAACTCGTTCCAAGCTTGACTTGAGTCTCATGTAGGTACAAGATGATCCCACGAGAGAGCTATAATGATACCGTTACAGAGCAAAAACTGAAATGGTCAAGAACAGAGAGAAAAAAGAAAAAAAAAAAATAAATAAAAGTGTGTGTGTGTGTGAGAGAGAGAGAGAGAGAGAGAGAGAGAGTGTGTGTAAGAGAGAGAGAGAGAAAAATTTCATTCTTCATGATGAAAAGAATTATCGAGAAGATGAAATTTAAATTGATTATCGTAGTTTCTAATTGAATTAAAAGAAAATTCTCTTTTTTTTTTTTTTGGTTCTCTCTCTCTCTCTCTCTCTCTCTCTCTATTTCTTTTTCTCAATATCGTTCGATTTAACACTCCAAACATTGCACTAATTATTATAGAAATACGATCGATAATGATATCAAAAAGCGTTTGATCTTTTACGATTATTACATAACAATAGGATTTATGTAATTAAAAAAATACGAAAGGCGTGTGTTAATTGAGCAGCGGGGAGGGGGGAGGGGTTGATGAAAGAAGAATAAATAAATTTTTAATTATTTTTATCTTCTTTTCTCTCCCTTTTTTTCTTTTTTTTTTTCTTTTTTTTTTTCTTTTTTTTTTTTGTATGCGCTAATCATTCTCATCAAGAAACGTTCTAATTTATTCACAATTTATTAAGAATACTTTCATTGGTTTCTTTGAAATATTTCCAATTGAATCGATTATCCGTTCAATCGATGCTAACGATTAAAATTTGTAAAATAAAATTGTATTGAATTGAAATGAGATTAAATAAAAAAAGAAAAAAAAAAAAAAAGAAAAGAAAAATAAATAAACAAATAAATAAAACGAGTAAGTGAATCTAATCGAAGGAAATAAATCGGTACGAAAAAGAGAGAAATCAAGAAACGGTGGAAAAAGAAAAAAAAAGAAAAGAAAAAAAAAAACGAAAAAAAGAAGGAAAGGTGACGACGTTCGATTTTCGATGGATTAATGACTTGGCATAAATTAGCGTGAAAGTCGTCAACGAACAACAACGACAATAATCGGCGACCAACGACAAGTATTAAACGAGATTTAATCTTCGAATGATCAACAAGTATTCGAACGACAAGTATTAAACGAAATCAATCTTCGAATGATCAACAAGTATTCGAACGATCAAGCGACAACTTAACTCACAAAGTAGAAAATTTTAAATTTAAGATACGAAACGGTCTGATAGTCGCATTTTCTCAGATGATTCTCATCGGGAGTCTGTTTAAATACACGAGTCGTATTCCTTGACACACTTAAATATTATTCGATGAGATCTACGAAGAGCGACATTAATTTTCTCTCTCTCTCTCTCTCTCTCTCTCTCTCTCTCTCTCTCTCTCTCTCTTTTTTCTCACTTTATCTATGACTTTGTCTTTCGCTTGTTTGCTTGGTCTCTCTTCCTCTTTCTCTCTCTCTCTCTCTCTCTCTCTCTGAAAGTTTTTTTTTTCATTTTTAAATGTCAATTTTTATTGTCACGTTTTCAATTCATTAAATGATATCGATAATATTCCAAAAAATATATATAAGTATATCGAATAATTTCAATATTAAGAGATTAGATTAAAAAGGAAAAAAGGAAAAAAGAAAAAAAAAAAAGAAAAAAAAGTGAAAAAAAAAGGAAAAAGAAAACTTTTCTGATATATGAATGATAGGAGAAAAAAAATGTATTAATTAATTTTAAATATTTTCAATTAAATTAAATAAAAGTCTTAATGTATACGAACGTAAACAACGTTATAATTAATCAAAAGATAATAAACTATATAAATAATATTATAATACGTTTTTAATCGTTACTTCAATTAATTTGTTAATATATTTATAATTAATTTTTATAGATCAATTTCTACACAATTATATTTTTCATTTTCGACTATCGTATATAATTCGCATTATAATAATTCATTGTAAATCGTAATAATGATTAATACAAATCCTTGATTAAATTAAATTTGAAAAAGCTAAACAATTCATAATATATAATTTATTTGTCATATGTAATTCTCATGATATATTAAATTTTATACTTTTTAATTATAACATATTAACTGATTAAAAATCATTTATTAATGATTTCTTAATGTCTCCGATTAATCTCATTATATTGTATGTATGTGTATACATGATCCATTTATATCACATTATATATATATATATACATTTATTATTTATACATATATATAATATATAATATATAATATATAATAAA
>NC_060975.1:2742068-2744568 GCF_910589235.1 Vespa crabro
TGGAACGCGGTCAACATTTTGTCGATAAAATTGGTCGAGTGGCCTCGACGAGACGTCGTCGAATGCACCCGACTACTATATGTCGATCGGAACACTCAAACCTCCTGTCGCGATTTTCTATCCTTTACATATATATATATATATATGTAATATGTATATATGTATATACGTATATATGTATATATATTAATATCACGATCGTTCTCTATATAGAAAGGAATGATATATAAAAATTGTATAGATATGTATATTATGATAAAGTTGAGGACTGTGATATATAAACGTTTTAGAAATCAAATGAAAATAAATAAATTAAGATATTATTATAAGAACGTGCAATTATTATTAATTGGATAATAACGTTGAATAAAATTCAAAAATTGTAATTTATATATATTATATATATATATATGTATATGTGTGTGTGTGTGTGTGTATATATAGATATAGATATATTTCTATTTTATTTTTATTTTTTCAATGAGAAAAAAAGATTGTAATATTGAAAGAAAAAAAGAAAAAAAGAAAAATAAGAATAATACATTGACGTTGTAGAAAATGACAAAGTTATAAAAAAAACTTCGTCAATTTTTTAAGAAATACATTTAGGAGAAATAAAAAAAAAGAAAAGAAATAAAAATAAAGGGACGAACGATGGAAAGATAAAAATTGAAATAAACAAATGATCGCATGTTAATTAGTTTTAATCTATTTCGCTTATAATTAAATATATTAATAATATTGTAATGATATATTTAATAATAATTATCATTAATTGTTAGTTACATATTATCTCTCAATATATATTATATATTGAGAGATAATCAAAAGTCAACTATAATTGATTAATTAATATATATATGATTATTTACTTTTATTATTATTATTATTACTGTTATTATTATTATTACTATTATTATTATTATTATATGAATTATAAATTATAAATATGTATATATGTATACATATATAATTACATTTTTTTAAAAAATAATAATTGTATAATTAACCAACAAGCCTATTAAGATTGGCCAAGGCAATAAATTGTTCAATTCCATTTATTTCACTTTAATTATCTCTAAACTTTTTCTAACTTCAAGAAAAGGAAAAAAATTAAAGGAAGAAGGAGAAGATGATGATGAAGAAAAAGAAGAAGAAGAAGAAAAAGAAAAAGAAGAAGAATAAGAAGCTAAAGAAGAATAAAAAATAATTACACATTGTAGAAAACACAATATACTACTAACGATAACGTTATCCAAACGGTAGATCGTTACGAAGATAAAACACGAAAAAAAAAAAAGAAAGAGAAAGAGAAAATATCATAATTACTAATAATTATTCTACAATAACAATGTAAATTAGAAAAGAATTCTAACGTATCGGTACTATATAAAAATATTTATCTCGATCAGTATGCAAAATAATCATTACATTATACAACAACAATAACAACAATACAACGACAATAATCTACACACACACACACACACACACACACACACACACACACACACACACACATGTATACGTAGGCATTATTATTGTCTTTGATATTTCAATTAAAAAAAAAAAAAATAAATAAAAATAAAAAAAGAAATAAAAGGAAAAAAAAAAGAAAGAAAAAAGAGATAGTAACAATAATAATAATAATTGTTATTATTATTGTTGTTATTGTTGAAAATAAAAATAAATTAAAAGATAGAAATAAAAAACAAAATGATAACAGAAGATGTCATCAAACGATAATTTCATGTATATAGATACATACACATATACATACATACATATATATTATATGTGTGTATGTGTATGTATATATATATATATATATATTAACTCTTTTCATTCAATCTGAATGATAACGCGAACTTCGATCAACGAACTCGAGTAACGTTTATGAATGAAGAAGAAAATGTCGTCGAGATCGGTTGTTATCGTCATCGGAGGCAATCATTTTCATGAGTTTATCGAGAAATTTTTTCGGACTCTTTCAGGTCGCGCGTCATCTTTGTTACGATGAAAATGAGGAAGTAAAGTTAGAGTTACAGATAGACAGAGACAGATACAGAAAAAGAGAGAGAGAGAGAGAGAAAAAAAATTTGAGAACCGAGAATGATTATAAAAATGATCTAACTGTAACAAAAAAAGAAAAAAAAAATTTTTACGAGCCATCAAACACACATTGTTTTATTTTCTTACATTCTTTTTTTATCGCACTATATGAAAAAAAATCTTTTTTGAATCATTTTTTTCTTGTCTTTTTCTCCTCTCTCCTTCTACATTTATGTACACGTATTTATTTTAAAAAAAATAAATAAATAAATAAATAAATAAATAAATATATGTAGACGCTTACGATAAAATTTTTTATTCCCTTCTTTTACCTCACAATTAAAAACCTTCGTACGATATATCAAACTTTTCCGATGAAATATTTTTTCTATTTCCACATTATTTTTTCTTGTTTTTTTTTCTTCTTTCTTTTTCTTTCTTTTTTTTT
>NC_060975.1:2749568-2767068 GCF_910589235.1 Vespa crabro
GATGATGAAAATGATGAAGATAAAGATGAAAATGATGATGAAAACTATGAACACTATGAAGACGACGACGACGATGATGATGATGATGATGATCATTATGATAATGATAATGATAATGATGATGATGATGATAATGATGATGAAAATGATATGAAGATAATTGAAGACAATGAAAACGATGAAGACGATGAATACGACGATGATTTGAAATTTTTCTTTTCCTTCCATTTATACTGCTACGTCTTCTTCTTCATTTATTTCTTCTTCTTTCTCTTCATTTATTTCTTCTTTTTTCTTTATTTATTTTTTCTTTTTTTGCATTTATTTCTTCTTCTTCTTCTTCTTCTTCTTCATTTGTTTCTTCGTCTTCTTCATCCACTTCTTCGTTTTCTTCGTCGTCTTCTTTATCTACTTCGTTTTCGTTTTCTTCTTCTTCTTCTTCTTTTTCATTTATTTCTTTTTTTTCTTCTTAATTTATTTCTTGTTTTTCTTCTTCTACTTCTTTTTTTTCATTTGCTACTCTTCTTCTACTTCTTCTTCTTCTTCTTCTTCTTCTTCTTCTTCTTCTTCTTCTTCTTCTTCTTCTTCTTCTTCAAGACAGAAAAGGCTTTGCAAAGGCTACCGATTATTATGTCTTCGACTTCTTGCTCTCGTTCCGCTTTCTCTTCCCTCCATCCCCCCCTCTCTCTCTCCACATCCTTCTCCTCTTCTTCTCTCTTACTGTTCTTCTTCTTCTTATTCTTGTTTTTCGATACCGTAATTCACGGTAAATCTTCCGACTGCATTCTCCAAGTCCTTACAAAATGTAAGCCTTTTGTAAATCATTTCTTCATTGATATTATCCAATAATGCGAGAATATAATGGATATGTGTGGGTTTATGAACGATCAGTCAGTTCATTTCAATCAAAGATATTAATTTACTCTGGAAGAATGCAATTTTTTTTTTTTTCCTTTTACTTTTCTTCTCCCCATAAATTCTAATAGTTCGTTTGATTTTTTCTTTTTCTTTTCCAAAGATAGATAAATTTATTTCTTTATGTTGGATTGTAAATTTGATTATACCCTTTACGAAATAACTTCCCCTTTTGTAAATCCATCCTCTTTGATAATCTATAATAAAAGATATAATAGAAACGTTAGGATATATGAAAGGATATGTCATTCTGATGAAATATCAAGGATACTTATTTATCGTACATACAAACGTTTCCACAAATTACAATAGTTTTTTTTCTTTGTAGAGTAAATGTCCTTTCTAATTTATTTTCTTTCCTTAACCTATATATATATATATATATATATATGTATGTGTGTGCGTGTGTATATGTGTGTAAATAGGAATATAATTAAAAAAATAATAAATAAATAAACAACAGAGAATGAAATTCAAATAATGAATTTTATTTTCATTTTCTCATTCCGGATTCAATTGAAGACAGATTTTTACTTACAAATTGATTATTAAACAAATTCCAATAGTTTTTCTTTAAAAAAAAAAAAAAGAAAAGAAAAAAAATAAATATGATTGAATATGTTGTATTGTGTTTTCTCGATTAATGGCATCCTGTGTAATTCAATTTCTTCTTCTGCTTATTTAATCGAAAAAATAATAGAAACATTAAAGTGTGAAGAATTTCATTGTTACGTAGATATTTACTTACTCACCAAGATTACAAATTCTAAAAGGTATTCTTCAAATAGATATACATTTACTATATTTCTTATCACAATGAATGATAATTTATTTATTCTTTAAAAATGGCGTTGTTTCGACTACCATTTTCTTTAATAAGCTATGAAAAAAAAAAACAAAAATAATAAAAACATTATAAAGAATATATATATATATATATATATATATATATATATATATATATATATATATATATTAGGAATTATTATTACAAATATTAAATTATATAATTATTGTCGAAAGTATGAAATGAAATTAATTGAACATTTTAATACAAAAAGTATTAATCCTTTAAAAAATGGCGTCCCTTTCTTATCCATCTTGTTTGCTAACCTACAAAAAAGAAAAAGAAAAAAAGAAGAAAGAAAAAAGAAACAATACAAACATCAGAATAAAACATAATATAAACACTTATGTATATTAAATTATACGATTGTCGAATGAATGAGAAATGTAATAATTTCCATAAAGAAGAGTATCCCTTGTACTGTGATACACCTTGTTTGCTAACCTATACAAAAAAATAAATAAATAAATAAATAAACCAACCTATAAAAGAAAACAAAAAAAAAAAAGGAAGAAACAAAAAGAATATAATTTATTGATTTAGGAATGCGCAAACGAAACAAAATTGCAACAATTGTTCTCGAATAAATGAAAAATCTGTACTTCGGACTGACATACTACAAAAACCTATACGTCAGATGAACGAATATAATTAGATTTAATTATTAAAAAGAACATTGATATAATAATTATCGAGAGATTAGCTTTGGGATTAGATGAAAATAATGAGAAGGAGGATGATGAAGAGAAGAAGAAAGAAGAAATGGAGGAGTAGGAGGAATAGCAGGAAAAGGAGGAGGAGGAGGAGATGGAGGAGGAGGAGGAAGAGGTAGAGATAGAGGTGAAATAAAGGATTTGTACGGTAAGAACTTTCAGGGCAGGGATTCTTCGCGAGAGATGTGAATGTGAATTCGCTTCGTTCTCTTTTGCAACTCTTCTCTCGTACTACTTCGTGCCGTTTCGTGACTCTGAGCCGGAAAGTTTTAACTCTCCACTTACCGGCACGTCGTCGTTGTCGTCGTCGTTGTCGTCGTCGTTGTCGTCGTCGTCGTCGTCGTCGTCGTCGTTCATAAGTGTAGATGACGCGTCGCCATGGGTCCATAACACACTGATATATGTATTACAATAGCGGGAGCCTTTCCTCCATCTGTCCTAGGACGTACTTCGTTTCTTACCCTTTTTTTTTTTAAGTGCTTCTTTTTTTCCTTTCTTCTCTCTCTCTCTCTCTCTCTCTCATTCTTTTTTTTGTGTTTACCCTTCTCTTAGTTGACATCCCTCAACTCGCACTTTATTTCTTCTTCCTTTTTGTCTTCTTTTTTTTTTTTTTTTATTGTTTTTGTTTTCTTCATTTCCTTTCTTCTATCCATCCTTCCTTCCTTGAAAAGAAGAGGACACTTCTACGTGATTTAAAAGTACTCCTTTACTACAGAAAGTGTAAAGTTCTTTGAAACGAATCGCCCAATAATATATTAAAAACCTTGGTACACTTTTTAATTATAAAATTTAATCGTTTATTTCTATCTGAACTTTTTTTTTCTCTTATGTTTATTATCATTATAATAACCATGTATTGTGTTATTTATTTTTTAATTTTTGTTTCGTGGAAAATTAATTATGTATTTATTGTATTATATCTTTCTTGCAATATATAAAATATATATATATATAAAAGAAAAAAAAAAAAAAAAAACGATTGCACGTATCATACTTTAAATACGATAACACATTTTTCTTTTTTCATTTTAATCAAATTTGCGTTCCGTTAAAAAAAGGACAACTGCTTTTTATTTCTTTTTCTTTTTTTTCTTTTCTTTTTTCTTTTTTTTTTTTTTTTTATTAATGATTAACAACGAATTTAGTTGGAAAATAGTCATAATAATTATAATAAATTTTTACTATATATATATTCATCAATCACGATTTAAATTCACGTTGAGGATAATTAAATAAGGGAAGCTTGATGATGATGATGATGATCATGATGATGATGATGATGATGATGATTAGGATGATTAGAATGATTGGATACAAGAAATACTTTATAATGAGCTCCTTCGTACTTACAACCCTTGTAGATTTTACCGTGTAACTCCACCGTGTTAATACGGAAGGGGGAATTACACATCCGCGTTGACATCTGACCTCTGATTATTCCAATCTCTATTCTTTTTCTGAAGCTTATGTTTTAGATATTCTTATTAGTGTTCTAGTTAACGTTACTTCCGGTGATAACGTATCCCATAAAGTCGTATAGTCCATCCTTTTCCTTCAGGTTTTTCTGGAAAACAAAACATTACCACGTTTCTAGTTATTATTATTATTATTATTATTATTATTATTATTATTATTATTATTATTATTATTATTATTATTATTAAGTTGAAAATAAACAAAAAGGGACTTAATGCTAAATTGAAAATTGTATTAATACTTTGGCATAGAATTAAAGATCCATTTATTACATATATTTTTTTGAAATAAGAAAAATGTTCATTTATCTTTTTCTTTTTTACTATTATTATTGTTTATTATTATTATTATTATTATTATTATTATTATTATATTGTTTTTGATTAAGATCATAAAAAAAGATAAGTAACAATATATGGATATTATTTTGTTTAAAAAAAACTATTAATTCGTCAAACATATAATTAGATATAAGTTATTCGCTTGATAGGAACAAAATAAATAATATAAGAAAAAAACTATAGAAATACTTAGAAATATTATATAAATCATTTGATTCATAGAATGAGAATATATTATACGAAACATTATAATAATCAAATTTATTCATTATTAATTATTAATCATCATAAATATAAATTTAAAACGTACAAATGAATTATCCATTGGATAAAATTTCAATAATCTTATTGTTCAATGATAAATATTATTTAAATGAAAACATTTAAGATCGATTTTAATGCTAAAGACAGAACTTGAATTTTAACGTTTATATTTAAGAGACCTTAGAATCTAAAGATCTATAAAAAGTTGACTCTTTTTATTTTAAAGTACATAAAGTACGTGTATATATATATATATATATATACGTATATACGTACTTACATGGATATATTTATGTATATATATATGTATGTATGTATATAAGTATTTCGAACGTTGTTTCTTCGTCGATTTATATCACGTAGGATTATACAGGTATATACACACACACACGTATACATTATATACGTGTATGTATGTTAAACGAAACGAGAAAGCGTGACTTCGATGGAATCCCTGAGTGAAGTCACCTCTCCCCGGAAATTACCGATCGATTTCGAGGAACTCGAACGGTGCATGTTGCTTTCACTTTATAACGTATGTGTACACGGAACGACCCTGCTGCTGTCACCACCATTACTACCACCTCCCATCATCACCACCTCCATCACCACCCCCACCACCGTTATATCAATCCTGTCCACCGTCAACATCACTCTGTTACAATTTTACAATAACCCTCTTCTTGGTCGTTCATTTTTCTTTCTTTCTTTCTTTCTTTCTTTTTCTTAATATTTTTTTTTTTTTTTTTTTTAATATCCTTTTCTTCCCTTTTTTCTTTTTCTTCATTCGTTCGTTCGTTCGTTTTGTTATTTGTTTTTCTTAGAAAGAAAAAGAGCTTCGCGTGACACTCGTCGTGCGCGATACTCTCGTAGTTAAAATACGTGGAAAATACATTAGAAAACAGGAACCCACTAACGTTCGATCTATGACAAAGGAGAAATGCGAGAAAGTATTTTAACGATTATGATTATGAAATTAGATATATTGTATTACAGAGAATTTTTTTTTTTGATTCGACAAATTAAAGAAATCCATCGAAATACAAAATTATTATTCTTCGTCTAATGGGAACAAGATATGTATGGGAACAAGGGTTATAGAATGGAAGGATTGATGGATCATTTAAAAAAAAAAAAAAAAAAAAAAAAAAGAAACGAGAAAACAGAGTCAATTTAACTTTGTAGACTCGTATGGATTAATTATTGCAATTTTTACTCAACTTGACCTTGCTATGATTTGATAAGAACAAAAAAAAAAAAAACAATACCAAAAAAAAAACAATAAAAAAGAAAACAATACAAAAAAGAAATTATTCTATAAAGGTGCGGAAAGATCGAAGAATCGATTTTGGAAATTTCCCTTTAAGGAACTTTTGGCCTATCTTGTACCTAATTCGCTAAGTTATTTTTGAAAGAATTAAATAGTACTTGGATCAAATAGAAATCCTAGGAAAAGTTGAAGGGTAAATCGTACGGGCTTACGATTAGATAGCACGTTCTTCGTTAGAACCGATTAAGCGTTCGTTTAATAGTTGCGTTAAACTTGAGTCATATCCGTGAAACCGCATAATAGACCTTCGACTTCAATTTGAATATTTTAGGAACGTTCATATACGTACTTGTGCGTTGTTTCTCAATATTTTCTCGTAATTATCGATTTTCAATTTGCACGATAACATTTTTGTATATTCATTCTACCATTCTTTCCTTTACCTTCAATATTTTCGATCTTAATTAGATACAATTGAAATATAAAGATTAACGTCTCTTGAATTGATCGATACTTTTCTTCGAATAAATCTGTATTGCATGATCGTATTTTGACGAGAGACTATGTTACATTACTTGATTTCAATTTTAATCCAAATTTTATCTGCAAAGAAAAATATGGAATATACAAATTATATTATTATTTCTTTTCTTTTTTTTTTTTTTTTTTTTTTTTATTAATTTTGTTTCTTCAATTTAATGAAGAAAATATTAATTAAAATCAATTAAATCAAATATAATTGAAATTATATTTTATTAATTAATTTAAATTAAATTGCATTGCATTATATTTAATTAATATTAAATCTAATTAAAATTAAAGAAGATATATCCATGACTAATATTGTTAATTAAATTGTTTATACATGAATAACTCATTTTGTCTTGATTAAAATGAACCTGAAAAAAAATAAATAAATAAATAAATGAAAGATATAACGTTATAAACATTTCTTTTTTTTTCTTTCTTTTTTTAAATAGATAAAGAGAATGATAAATAATTACATAATGAACATAATCGTATTTAATATATACGTATATAAGACTCTTATAATCTTAAATATATAAGTTATCTGAAAAAAAAAAAAAACATACAACTTATAAACATTTTATCAATCAAAATATCTTTTCTAAACAAATAAACAAATAAATAAAAGTATGAAAAGTTATACTTAAATAAAACTTAATACATGAGACACTTATAATCTCTTGTAAATAAAAAATTTACCTGCACAAAAAAACAAAAAAAACAAGGTACACAACCTGTAAACATTTTCTCTATCAGATATCTTTCCTAAAAAAAAAAAAAAAAAAATAAACGAACAATTAAATAAATAAGTTACACCTAATCGTACTTGATAAAGAAAGAAAGAAAAAAAAAAAAAAAAAAAAAGAAAAAGAGAAAAGGAGGAAAAAACCTTGAATCTTAAAATTTACCTGAGAAAAAATAAATACAAATTACATACACATTCCTAATTAAATAAATAAACAAGACAGATATTGAAATAAGTACATACACATAAATATATATATATATATATATATATATATATATATATATATATATACATGTATAAATATATATCAGAAAAAAATAAAAAAAAAAAAAAAAAGAATAAAGAATAAAGATAATCTGAGGTAGTAAGAATTTAATTTAGACACCCTAAGCTTCATCTCGGCCGTTTGGACGAACGCATTGCATTGACAACGTCCGGCGTGTTTATGTATATACGTATACACATACACATTCATACACGAAAGCACTGACAAGCGACAAGACCTAATCTCTTCCCTGAAGCCGTCGTCGTGCTTCCACATTGTAGTAGTAACAACGACTTCGTTGAACGGTGAGACACGCTTGCCAGCAGCTACCAACCAACCAACTAGAGAGATACCTGTAGATAGATACCTATATATATATATGTATATATACCTATATATATATATGTATATATATATATAAGGCACCAGTAACATGTTCAAGGAAGACGTCAGGAATGCGAGTTCACGACATTATATACGTTACCTACGTGGGTGCGCAAGCCTTTTCAGGCCTATAACGTATCTAACAATACATATATATATATATATATATATATATATATGCGTGTGTATACATGTGTATGAGTATGTGAAAGGTCTCACACGTCCTTTAGGATGCCTCGAAGGAGCAAAAGAGAGCCTTGTCGACCACAAATATGTCATAATTCATTGGCTACTGAGCTGTACTTACCAAGAGGATCCAGTAAAGTATCAAAAGAGAAAAAGAGAGAGAGAGAGAAAGTCCCGGATGCTTCACATATAGGAATAGTCTATATCTATCTCTATTACTCTTTATCTACCTCTCTCTCTCTCTATCTCTCTTTCTCTCTCTCTCTCTCTCTCTCTCTCTCTCTCTTTCTCTTTCTCTTTCTCTATCTATATATCTATCTCTCTTTTCTCATTTATCCTGCATTCATTGTTGTCAGTAATGGTAAGAGAGAAAGAGAGAAAGAGAGAGAGAGAAAGTTCCATATGCTTTTTACATAAGAGCAATAATGTCTATCTCTTTCTTTATTTATCCTCTTTATGTAAGAGAGAAGATGTGTATGTAAAACCTTATTTTGTCAAAGACAATTAAATAAAATGAACAAAATAATGAATATTTTCAATCTTGATGGGATATATCTGAAAAAAAAAAAGAAAAAAGAAAAAAAAAGAAATAGAAAAAGAAATAAAGACATAGAAATTATAAACATTATCTTGATAATAAATATTGTTTTGTAAATAATTAAATAAGTGCAATACGTTTACCTCTCTTGGTTTCCTTTTTTCTTTTTTCTTTTTCTTCTTTCTTTTTAATTTATCGTCCGTTCATTTGTCGTCAGTAAGAATAAAGGAAGACACGAGTGAATGATTATTTTTGTCATAGTTTAACAATTAAATAAGATTGACAAATAATTAATATTTTCAATTTTGATGAAAATATATCTGAAAAAAAAAAAGAAAGAAAGAAAGAAATAGAGACATAGAAATTGTCTTGATTACGAATACATATATATATATATATATTTTTTTTTTGTTATAAATAAATAAAAAAAAACCGAATATAGATAATACCTGTTCCTTTTGTCTCTTCATTTATCGCCAGCATAATTTTTCCTTTCTCACGTAAGAGCAGTCTCTATCTCTCCGTCTTTGTTTATCCTATGTTAATCATTGTTGTAAGAGTGCAGAGTAAGTGTGAGAGAGAAAGAGAGAGAAAGAGAGAGAAAGAAAGAAAGAGAGAGGGAGAAAGAAACGACCTATTTAACTTGCACGTATCGCATATGTACACATTTTCCATCTTTTTTCAGCTTTTTAACATTCCAAGAAAGCAATAAGTTTTTACCAAGTATATGCTGTTATCTTTTTATCACACATTCTCTCTCTCTCTCTCTCTCTCTCTCTCTCTCTCTTTTTCTCTCCTGGAACTTGCTCATTATTCTTATGATATAGGGAAACGAGCCGAAAAAAGGAACATCATAGAAAGCTTCCTCTTCTTGTTGTTTTTCATCTTCTTCTTCTTCTTTTTCTTCCCTCTTTTTTGGGGGTACGTTTAAGGGTAGGGGAAGGGGGACAAGGGACGAGAGGAAAGGGTAGAGGGAGAGGGAAGCTGTTTCTTGGAGAAACAACTTCAGATTATTACTTGTCGGCGTCTTCATCATCGTCGTCCCAGTCGTTGCTGTCGTCTAATCTCCAAAGAATCGTCTTCTCCGTTTTCCAAGCACTTTTTTTTCTTTTTCACAAGGCCATCCTGAAGAAAACGTTAAGTAACGTAAAGTGGACGAAAAAGTTTGGTGATACTTTTATTGGAGTAGACCAAATGCGTTTCCTTTTTCTTTTTTCTTTTTTTGTTTGTTTTTTCTTTTTTCTTTTTTGTTTGTTCTTTTTTTTTTCCTTTTTCCTTTTTTATTTTCCCTCTTCTCTCCTTCCCGATTTTTTTCTTCCTCCTTTTTTCCTACTTATATATTTTTTTTTCTTTCTTTTCTTTTCTTTTTCCTTTCTTTTTTTTTTTTTTTGTTGCCTTCCTTTTTCCTTTTCTCTTCGAAATATTTTCTTTTAGACTTTTTTTTTCTTTCTTTCTTTCCCCCCCCCCACCCCCTAGATAAACATGAGAGAACGAGATTCATTCTCGAGCGAGGTTTCATAAATTTTGATAAATTCTTCTAATTGCTATGCTACGATCTAGTTTTGAGAATGATTTTATCATTTAGATTGTTTTTCTTTGTTTGATTGTTTTTTCTTTATTTTGCTTTTATTATTTTTTATTATTTTTTATTTTTTTGTTTTGTTTAAATCTTTTCGACCATTTTTTATCGAGCATTCGATCGGCCAATCATTATAATAACTCGTTAGATCATTCAATAATTAAATCAGTATACACAAAATATATGTATATGTGTCTTAGATATTACGTATAATGATACAAAGATTTTTTTAACAATAACACAAAATAAATTTTTTGTTTAAATGTATAAGAAGAAAAGAAATATAATTACATTAATTAAATATTATAAATTAATTATTAAATATTATAATTATATATTGTATATTATGGATATATATATATATATATATATATATATATATATATATATATATATATATATTGTAATTGATGTAATTGAAGAGTGATTATTCTATGGTATTATTGAAGGAATTCGTGGAAAGAAAAAGATATAAAAAGAAAAAAAAAAAAAAAAGAAAGAAGAGAAATCGTAAAAAGAAAAAAAAGAAAAAAAACGTTCCAAATAAAGAAAATCGATTCTCAATTGATTTTGGGATCATTCAAGTTCAAAGAGGGAACGTTATCACAGTGTACGCAATGAAGGCTGCACCTCGGGTCTAACAATCCTCGGACAGTAATACAACCTATACATATACGTATTATACATACAACCTATACACATATGTATTATCATGATATATATATATATAGAGAGAGAGAGAGAATCTATATACATAGTATCGTGGGTCGCGATCATCAAATAATATTCGGTCAAGGCTTGACGTTGCTCCAACACGTGGGAACGTTCAGTTGATGAATATAAGACTAACTAATGATATAGGTTTTATACTTTTTAACATTGAACAATACCATCAGTAATATATATATATATATATATATGATATATAATAGTATAATTATAATTATATTTTTATATTATAATATTATAATTTATAATGTGATTACATTTCATATTAAACTCTGATAACTTATATTATAAAAATAAATTATAATCCTTTATATAATTAAAATATTCCAAATGATGCTTATAATGAGAAATCCAAAGAAAATCTTTGAAGAAAAATATTTCCTAATCATATTAATCCTTTTCAATAATGATTAAGACAAATTGTTGGAGACATCGATACAAAAAAAAAGGGGAAAAAAAAAAAAAAGAACAATAAAAAAAAAATACTTTTATCCAACTGTCTATCAGGAGCAACAAGTCAACTCACAATAACAATTACAGACAGAATGAATCAACAAAAGTGTAAAAGTTTACAATACGTTTAGCTCCAATTCAGATAATACCATATAATCGTCCGATCGTTGACCTTGAGTGTGGGGGTAGCGAGGTCGAATGAACACGTAAAAGTAACAGCTGCAGCAGCAGTAGCAGTGGTAGTAGTATAATAGTAACAGTAGTAGTAATAGTAGTAGTAATAGTAGTAGTAGTAGTAGTAGTAGGTAGTAGTAGTAGTAATAGTAATAGTAGTAGTAGTAAGTAGGTAGTAGTAGTAATAGTAATAGTAGTAGTAGTAAGTAGGTAGTAGTAGTAATAGTAATAGTAGTAGTAGTAAGTAGGTAGTAGTAGTAATAGTAATAGTAGTAGTAGTAAGTAGGTAGTAGTTGTAAACTAATATACATGTATAGCTCGGTAGGATATTCCAATTGTAAAGCGCGTGACGCAAAGGATCCGTGGGTGTATTTACATGAACATGTTGTTCCTGGAAGTCAGGAACTCGTACGAGGTAAAAGGTAGGGGTATGATTCATGAGCGTGACCTACACGAAGAAGGAAGAGAGAGACAGAGAGAGATATACAATATACACATATATATATATATATATATGTGTGTGTGTGTGTGTGTATATAAAGACAGAGAGAGTTGGAGAGGGAGAGAGAGATGAAGAGAGAGAGAGAGATAGCTTCTACAGTAATGTACCGTTAATGTCTCGTAATATTCCATAATACGTTGATGACTAAGCCAATTTTCGCTATCATTCTCTCTCTCTCTCTCTCTCTCTCTCTTGTCTCTTCTTCTGCTATCTATCCTTTTCTCACTCTTTCTCCCTCTTCCTCCATCGTATATGTCCACCACAAAACGCTCACGCTCGTTCTCTTCCCCATACAACTTGTATCTCGGAATCACACTTAATTGGACTTCCAAGTAAGTCACCTGCGAAACACGTAGGAGGAAGCTC
The DNA here is from genome assembly GCF_910589235.1 of Vespa crabro. NCBI lineage: Eukaryota > Metazoa > Arthropoda > Insecta > Hymenoptera > Vespidae > Vespa > Vespa crabro. The sequence continues at coordinate 2,761,847 of NC_060975.1, forward strand.
GTTCGGAATCTTTCCCCGTGCTAAAAGTTCGTTATGCGTATATCGTGTATACTGGGTGAGTCAAAAGTTTTTAGGTCATATTTAAAAGAAAAATACAATTGTCACGCCCGTTTTACTTTCTTCTTTTCAAGATACATTTTAGGATTTGGTGGCAATCGAGCTTGCGTTCTTTTTTCTTTTTTTTTTTTTTTTTCTTTGGCAATTAATTAGCGTCAGCTAGTTCTGGTTTGATGATCTGACTAAACAAAAAAAAAAAAAAAAAAAAAAAAAAGAAAGAAAGAAAAAAAGGAGAAAAAAAAGAAAAGAACAGAAAAAATTAATTTGGAAAGTTTTGAAAAGGAATAAATCGACTTTTTATAATCGTCTAATTTGTTCGAAGTTTTGACCTACATAGAAACTTTTGGTCCACCATGTACATATATATATCAGGATTTAGTCAGCTTGCTATCAAAGATTCGTTCTTTTTTTTTTTTCTTCCTTCTTTTTACACTTCTCTCTTCTCACTTCTCTTTCTTTTTTTTTTTTTTCCTTGTCTTTCTTCTTTTCCTATTTTTTCTTTTTTCTCCTTTTTTTTTTCTCTTTTTTTTTTTTCTTTTTCTTTTTTTTCTTTTGGTTTTTAGTTGAGAACAGAGAATAAGAGATATTCTCCGAAGGAACAAGTTTTTGGTCAAGAATCGACTTTCGAGCCGATTAAGCTATCTCCCCTTTTTTCTTGGATTTTCTCGAATGATTTAGTGACTAGTGGTGATGCTGATGGAGGTGATGGTAATGGTAATGGTGGTGGTTGTGGTGGTATTGGTGATGGTGGTGTTAGGATAATAGAATACAAAATGGATGGCCCCAAGTACCTTATTTTTTCTTCCCTTTTCTTTTTCTTCTCACGAAAAGACGGAAAATATGATTTTCTTTTGTGATGGCTCTCTGTTCTCCTTATTTTTTCTTTTTCCAAGAATTTTTTGAATTCTTCCTAACTGTAGATTTTTCTCTTCTTCTTTTTTTTTTTTTTTATAGAATTCTCGTATACCTGGAGGGAGAAAAGAAAAAAAGAAATAAATTGTATGAAATAAGTATTATATTGATGAAATTAAGGAAAAAAAAAAAAAGAAAAGAAAGAAAGAAATTGAATGAATTAACTTATAAAAAGAAATAGGAAAAAAGGAAAGAAGAAAAAAAAAAACACCAACATATAAAATCGATCAAATATTTTGATACGAGTGATCGTTCTATTCCATTCCATTTCTTTCCATAATTCTAAAAATTTATATATCGAAGAGACTGATCCAAAGTTATTATAACATCTAAAATTTCCTAACAATTAATGACAATATATTTATACTATCTTTAACAAAAAAAACAATTCTCAGAAAAAAAAAAAAATCTTCACACTTCTAAATATTAATAAGCAACATACACGTACATACGTAATATGTAGATAGTTAAACGTATTCCATGACTATGGTGTCATGTCCCTTTGTGGTCAGACCCCATAAACAAGGCAAATATCCATAAGCTACCAAATATGACCGGAGGACGTTTGGATTCCGACCGGGTCACGAATAAAATCATACTTGAGCACGATTGATATACAAACTGTTACTATAATGATAACCAATTCTAATCTGATCTACGACTGGGATACAGTAGCATGATTGTATATTATATATATATATATATATATAAACTTTTATTATACTACTAAATAAGATAAATAATATCATAAACTTCGATAATCTACAGGATGGAGTCAAAAGTTTTTAGATAATTGAAAAAAAAAAAATCTGATTACTATGTTTTTAGATTTTTTTGTTTTTTTTTTTTTCAGACCTAAATTTCCTTCTCAGATCTGCTTTCTTTTTAAAGCATAATTTTTGGTCACATTTACAATCTGAAGAGAAGAAAAACGGCCTAAAAGTTTCAAAAAAAGATTAAAAAAAAAAAAAAAAAGAAACAATAAGTAAATAAATAATAAGAAGAATAAGAAGTAAATGTATTAAAATCACTTGAAAACTAACTTCTAGAAAACACTTATTGTCATGTGGGCAAATAAAATAAAAAAGAGAAAATAAAAAAAAAAATAAAAATAAAAAAAAAAATTGCCTTATAAAGTAGGAACATGTTCTTCATTATTTAAAAAAGAATATTATATATATATATATATATATATATATATATATATATATATATATATATTTATAGAAAACGATAGTGAATACTCCGACTATTTTTTTTTTTTTTTAAATTACGATTAAAGAATATAGTCCGAGTAGAGTACGAGATACGTAAGTATGAAAAATATTTTCAACGTGTATCTTTATATTCTTAAAGTCTTCTAAACCGGGTATCATGTTCGTCTGCATATCGTACACGCGAGCCCTGATCTTCGAACTCGCTCGAGCAACATTAGCATACATATCGGGAACGTTTGCACGCGGTTAAACCCAGCACACATTCTTTGGATTCTAAAGAGAGATAGAAAGAAAGAAAGAAAGAAATAAAGAAAGAAAGAGAGAGAGAGAGAGAGAGAGAGAGAGAAAAGACAAACTTATATTTCTAAATTCTATTCATGAACTTTAAAGATTTAGATAACGATCAGTTTTTTTTTAACAGAATATGTGCAATCTTACTTTCTTCTCACAAAAACTTTTGATTTCATTAGACATTTACAATGAGTAAATAAGAAAGTGAGAGAGAGTGAGAGAGAGAGAGAGAGAGAGAGAGAGAGAGAGAGAGAGAGAGAGAGATTAAGAAGAAAAGAGAAAGAAGTAACGAAAAGAAAAGGCTTCTCTTTATTTTTAGCTATCATGGTGCATATTTTCAACCCCTATCCTCATTCTTTTCGATATGGTCTCTTCCTCTTTCGCGATATAATATGCAGCCCATCGATGCAACCCATTCTTCTTCCATAGTTCTTCCACACGGGGAATACAAGTTTTGCAGCTGTGTCCATTCTTCGTGATGGCTTCTTCTTCTCTTTTTCCAGTCGTTGCTACTACTTCCTTCCGCTTGGATCGCCTACGATTTCCTTCGAAACTACCAAAGAAGAAACTGCCACGTGGCTTTTGATCAGACCAGTATCTATCTCTATCTCTATCTCTGTTTCTGTTTCTCACTCTCTCTCTCTCTCTCTCTCTCTTTTTTTTTCTAAAGATAACTTGATCATAGGAAAGATCTTTTTTTTTTCTTTTTTCTTCTTCTTCTTTTTCTCATGTCATTTTACAAGGTCCAATAGCTATTGTGAACCTTCCAAGTGGCTAACTTTACAATCGATAGATTAGAAATGATGAGAAGACATTTCTTTCTTTTTTCTTTCCTTCCTTTATTTTTTTCCTCTTCTTCCTCTTCTTCTCCTTCTCCTTCTTATAAATTATCCAACGGGACGTTTAAATAATACTTGATGTTCCAGAAAAAGACACACAGGGACGTTGTATTTTAAATAATTCAATATATTCCCTATAAGAAAAACTATCCTAAACGTTTTTATATACATGCATACGTATCTATAGTTTTTATTTCTAGATATTACACTTTGACCTCGTGTCCAAGTTAAAACACGACTGACATTAGGTAACACGGTTATACGGTTATCTTTAGAATCGGTTACTTAAAGAAACCAAAGACTAAACTTTCTTTAAGACCTTGCAATTACTTTCCGATTGTTCTTAATTATTCTTATAAATAATATGTTAAATCAATGAAAATATTCATTGTGAATATTTAATATTATTATATATTGATGAATATTTAATATTGTTATTCAAATGAACGATGAGAATGTTAACTCGTTTGATTGTTTTATAAGTTATAAAAAAAAAAAAAAAAAAGAAAAAAAAAAGAAGAAGAAGAAAAAGAAACTTAAAAATTTTAATTTAACAATTGATGATACATGATGCATTACGATCGTTTATATAAGAATTCAATTTAAAAAAAAAAAAAGAAAAAAGAAAAAAAAGAAAAAAAAATCAGATACTCCGTCAAAGTTCTATAGTAATTATTAATGTTAGTTTAATTACATAATAATTACTATATTAATTACAAAAACAAACGCGACAAACATCGGATATTAAATAATGATTAATTGTTTGTTAGAAAAATATATGAAATAAAGTTTTTTTGAAATATGAATTAATAAGCCAATAATTGCAAAGTTATATTATTTTATAATGGATTAAACTTGAACGATTTTATATAATGTAAGAAGTTTGTTAATATTTTTTTCATAATTAAATATATATATATATATACCCATTTAAAATTATTATTAAATTATTATTAAAACAGACAATACTATAATCCTAATATTTGAAAAAAGTCAAATTGATTCTTACAAAAACCAATAGATAAATAGATTCACTAATAGATTCACTAATATAACATGAAACGTATTAGATCGATAAAGATATTACATATATAAATATATATATATAAACTAATCCGATAATTCGATCGCATTACTTTACATCATGGTTGGCAAAGGAGCTTAGCTTAGTATTACCACCAAAACCATTAAACAGCTTTGGTCAACGCGATTTACTTTCTTTCGGTACATTGACATATACATGAGGAGTCTTGTATTATACCAATTGAAATGGTTCATGGACAGTTCACGTAACATAGTCATGGAAGAGCTTTCCCGGTTCAAGGAAATGTTGCGACTACGCCCTCGTGCTTTTACCTGTCGGCTTTATCAGCTCCATCGGTTTCCGACAAATCATTCCTTCAGTCCAAGGTGAACTATAGTCGTGAGTCAAACAAATTCCCTATGACGAGACAGTGGGAAATTATTACTCAGTAAAATTTATTCATACATCTGTAAACAAAAACGTGAATAAATAATTAATATAATGTAATAATAAAAATTATTAAATAATATATACTCACTATATATATATATATATATATATAGATTTTATAATAAGATAATATAAATACAGATCTATAAAGATTGCATACGTATTGAAATAAAAACAAATCATAAGTACAATATATCATAATAAAGTAAATAAGTAATAAGATATTTTAATTATCTCCATCTCTATCTCCCTTCCTCTCTCTCTCTCTCTCTCTCTCTTTTTTTCTCTTGTTTTTTAATACACATACATACATACATACGCATACACACATACACAAAACACAAACACACGCCCCTGAATATCACAAATACACGCCTCCACGCAATGAGAGATCGATGTAACCCCGTTTCAGGTTGAGTAACTTCGATGCAG
>NC_060975.1:2774568-2794568 GCF_910589235.1 Vespa crabro
TCTTTGAATATATAATGTACCTTTCCTAAATCATGTATCAGTCCAGTTAAATGGAACCAATCTAAATCAGGATGATCTTTTCTTATAGATTCGGCCGTTTGAAAAGCATGAACGATATTCGGTAAATTTGTGTCTGGATCGCTTTCATCGATTAGATCATTTAATTTGATAAGAGCATCTTTAATCGTCAATCTGGCTTTGTTGAATTGTAGCCATTCTTTCATACGAGCTAATAAATTTGGATTCAAGTATTAAAAGCTGATTATATATGAAAAACGTATGTATGTTATTGTTTATTATGCTTCGATTAATATCTCTCTTGTTATATGATAGAATTATAAATGATTTATATGAATGTATATTAAATCAATATTATTTTCTTTTAGGATTTGATATTATTCAAGATAATAGATCAATGATCTAGAAAATTAATTTTAAACGATCGAGTATGAATTCGATCTTTTTAATTGTTGTAATAATAGTATATTTTTGAGAGGATACTTGAAGAATTGCTCGAAAGAAGATTATGGTAGATTTTACGTCATTGGTTAAGGGTTAATTCGCGATCGATTAAAGAAAATAAGGAAAATGTCGATCTTGAGAAATGATGATTAATTTAAATGATCTGTAATATGACATATGTATATATCAATGTCAATAATAGATTATATTATCTCTTTCTCTCTATAGATTATTATTAACAATCTATATATATGTATACATTTTAATTAAATTAATATTATATACATATACATATACATATATATATATATATATATTTTTTATTAATAATAAAAAATAACATTCTCTCAATCTATTATTGTAGAATATTATATATATTTATATATGTATGTATTGTAATAATGTATATTATATATATAATATATATATAAACATATAAAATATATTATTTTGATTATTAATAATAATATTCTATCGCAATCTGTTAATATATATATTAATGATCTATATATAATATAGATATATAAGATTTATATTTAATTTAGATATGATCTATAAACATATAATCTATATTATATAAAGAGAAAGCAAGAGAGGGAGAGAGAAAGAGATAGATAGAGAGAGAGAAAGAGAGAGAGAGATCATTAATAACAACAGATTATTATTGATAATATATATATATATATATATATATATCGTTTAGGTTGTCATATGTAAGTATGTTAGATCATTTACGTTGATACGTATATATATGTATGTCATATTACGAATCTGTTTATATACAACAAGTGCGATAATCGATATGTCATAATATACTAACAACGCACAAACTCGACCGTTTGATTAGTATGCATGTTCTCGTAAGTCTTGCGTACACGTTCCTTGATCTCATCTGTTGGATCTATGATATAGTTTCTAAAATTACTTTTCAATTTTCCATCGTATACTGGCTCCGGTCGAAGCTTTTCCGAGGGATCAATAATCGAAGTAACCTGGTCACGTAACTGCAAATGATCATTTTTATATATATTCCAAAATTATTATTATTATTATTTTTTTTTTCTTTTTTTTTTTTAAATAATATTAATTACAATACACTATATCAGTTTGGTATATCGAATTTTCTTTCATGCATTTATTTTCATTTGATCATATTTCTTAAAATTCATTTATAATATTTTCTCTATGACGTCAAATCGATTTCTCACAAAATTATTTTTCTTTCTACGATCAAAGAGATTATAAATAAACTGAAATTAATTATTCATTATAAATTATTTGAAACGATTGATATAATAAGAATTACGATTGGTATTAAAAATCTTTTACAAAACAGAAAAAAATAAGAAAAACAAAAAAAGAATAATAAAAAAAAGAACAAAAAGTTTTTCATTCATTTTGTATATTGTAGAATATTGATAATATCTGATCACATAAGTCTCTATCATATTGATTAAATAAATATAATATAATTGACAGATTTAAAAAGTTCGTCGAACATTTTCTTTTTTTCAAAATGTCAAAATAGTACAGAACATATTTGTCAATTACAACAAATATATATAGGTAAAATAAAAAAAATATATATATATAGATATATAGAAAAATGGAATTATTATATTAATTAAATATATATAATAATTAATATATATATATATATATATATATATATAAATAAAAATAATATATAATAATAACAATTAACAGATTTGTAAAAAGTTAATCAATCTATCCTTTTTTCTATTTTTTTTTAATTTTTGACACGGTATAACAAATATTTTTCAATTAAGAAAGAAAATTAATAAAAAGAAATGTATAAATAACATATATACATGAATAAGTATATATATATATATATATATATATATATATATATATATATATATATAAATGAAGGATATTTAGCATATATATATTATGAAGGATATTTATTAAAATTAGAAAATACCTGTAATGCGCAACGGTATAAAAGGTGACAAATTTTGTAAAAAACGAAAAGAAAAGATAATTTAAAAAATACGTATATATATATATATATATATATATATATGTATATAAATATATATATTTATATATATATTTAATTCATACTTACCATCATTTTGGCAGACATATTGAAAAATGTTTTCTTATGAAATAACTTGGATCCTTGATATGTTTGCTCTTTGGATATACAACACTGACTGACCCGTTCAATCTAACAGAGTTAACTTATAAATCTCAGACAATTCCCCCCTTTGACCCTAGGTTGTTCAACGTATGGTCTCTCTCGCACGCACGTTATTTAATATCCGTTATCTCTTACCAATACAGAGAAATATAAATAGCAACAAAGGATACAAAGTATTAGTAATACATAAGATTTTATGAAAAAAAAATTTTTTTTTCTTTTATTGAAAGTAAAAATGAACGAAGACTTTGAATCACTATTTTCATATCATTGCGAATGAAAGGGAGCAATTAAAAGGATGAAAGAGAGAGAGAGAGAGAGAGAGAGAGTAGGGATAAAAAAAGAAAAGAATCGTAAATAAAATTATAATTTAATCAAATGATATTATTATATGACCGTGAACTCATGAATAGTATCTTTGTCAACAGAAAAAATTCTCTTCCTGGAACCCCCATGTTAATGAAGAAATTTATACGTGACAATAATAATAATAATAATAATAATAATAATAATAATAATAATAATAATAATAATAATAATAATAATACTAATAATAATAATAATAATAATAACAACTCGCTATTTGATGAAAGAAGTAACTCTTTCTTTACCAATGAATACAATGATAAAAAAAGAAAGAAAAATAAAAGTAATAAGAAATAAGTAAACATACGTTTCACTGTAAACCAAAACAGTAAACACTTTCAAATTGTCCAATAATCAAATTAACAAACCATTAAAATAGATGACAGTTAAAATCTCATTGATGAATTCTACAGATGAGTATGTGAATAAAAGAAAAAAAGAAAGAAATAAATGAAAAAATAAAAAAGGGATGAGGGAAGAGAAGGGAAAAATATTAACATATTCTATTTCGTTGAAAGATAAAAGATATCAATCAAAAGACTTAGAGTCTTGAATTTTCTTGATCATTCCTAAAATAGTTCGATCGAGTCTTTCATCATAATTCACACAATTGACGGTAATCGAGATGCATGAATCTGAGTGTAGCCGGCAATTGCTTTGAACGCGGCACATCTCGTTGATGCAATAAAGTCAATGAACACTATAACGATATATTCGACGTATGAAATTAGTTCGCATATCTAATTGCATTAAAGTGCTCAAGGGAGATCCTTCATATAGTTAGTCAAATATATTATATATATATATATATATATGAATGGATACATGCATACATAGATACATACATACAAACATACACACATACGCACACACAAATACATTCACATTTGATATCTGTATCGTAAACGTCAATTTAGTTTACTTTCAAATACTTGGATAATTACGGAAATCTTTCAATGCGATAACCCATACTATATTATACATATATATATATATATATATATATATATAAAAAAAAGAGAAAAAAAAAAAAGATATATGGTCGTGATTTTTGTTACTTTCTTTTTAAGGAAATTGTGATAATATAACTACGTACTTACTCCGACGTAATAGAAAAATTATAGATAATTCATGAAGAGGCAATAAATAGAAAAGAGAGAAACAAAAAAAAAAAAAAAAAAAAAAAAAAACAAAAAGGAATAAATAAATTAGAAAAAAGAAAAAAAGGATATTTATCTACGAACTGCATTGGACTAAGTAAATTGTATTTCTTTTTGTATGTTTCGTTTGACAAAAAACAGTATGAAACGTCATTTATCGCCGTGATGTCATCCAAATATGTAATCATATACATATATTTACAAAGAAACTTTTTACACGATTATATATTCTTAAACCTTATCTCTTAAAAAAAAAAAAAAAAAAAAAAAAAAGGAAAAAAAGGAGGGAGGGCAAAAAAGGGAGAGAGAAAACGCGTTTGGAAAAAAGAAAAAAAAAGAGAAAAAGAAAAAGAAAATTTACGCTTCTTAAGTATCTCAAGACGAGCTCGAATCGGAGTAACTCGAATTGCTTCCTTTTCTTCGTACATTTTGTTGATGTCTGTGCGACGGAGGAGTTCGTGATCGAGATCTATGTCTCGAGGATGATTTTTTGCTTTTCTTAGATCTGTGGTTACGAGAGCTACTTGGACTGTCGTAACTGCTGTAATCAAGAAAGAAATCAAAAGTGTTTATCAGGTGTGTTTTGTTACAAGAGAAATATATATATACAAGAGAGATTTTTTTTTTTTTTTTTTTTTTTTTTTTTTTTTTTTTTTTTTTTTTTTTAAAACATATACCTTACCTTCTGTGAGAACTTTTCTTTTTCTTGTGCTTTTTGTGAACTTTATGTCTCTCAATACGGCTACGACTTCCACTACGACTTCTAGATCGTTGACGTGATCTTTTCCCACTTAAATCCGCGCTCTTCAATCGATCCATCAATGAATTACCACAAATTTTTACGTCTTCCGATTTTTCATCCTCCAATGAAGGCGATGGAACGGAATAAACCTCGTCGGAATCATCCTTTCTTATATTGGGTGTCGTCGAGGTAGGAATTTTGGAACTAGTTGAAGTTTGAATTTGACTTAAAAACATGGCCGCCTTTTTCTTCCGTTCCAATTGCAATTGTTTTTCCCTCGACGTGGCAGCCAATTTGTCACGAGCCGCGGCAACCAATTTGTCCTTTATTCTATCTTCTACTTGTTGCTTGTGCCTTATCTCTAATTGACAATCTTCGAGTATGTCATCGGTAAGATCGACCAATTCCTTTTCTTCGCTTTTAGATTTCTTTATTTCTATTACCTTTGGCGTTTCTTTATCGGTATTCATTATTATTGCATTAGTTTGTTCGTTAAAATTTTGCGGTGAATTAGGTTTAGAATTAGTTTCCTTCTTTTCAAGTTCAATTTCGTCATCACTTTCTTCCAATGGCAAGGCGTTTCTCTTTTCAATAATCACATTTTCACCTTCCTTTGGTTTCTTTATTGAAAACGATACTGTCGTTATCTGTTTACTACCCGTACTTTGTTTCGTCTTTGTATCGCTCTTCTTCTTAGCCTGTATCATTTTCACACGCTTTTGTACTTCCTCCATTCTTTGCTGTTTCTTCTGTAATTCCTCCAATTTCTTTTGCTTCTCCTCTTGCGGTTCTTGCTTCTGTAATAATTCTTCTTCTGTCAATACCTTAGGATTTATTGCCCCTTCGTACATGGTCAATTTGTGAGCATAATAACCATGATACTGATGCGACAATTCGAGAAAATTAAATCTTGGATCACCTTTATTTTTTACTATAGCTTCAAAGTCTCGGCCATTTTTGGCTACATAACTCGCCATTTTGTCGATAATTATTTGAACATCTGCCGGTGGTACGATGAATGATGGTCTGCTCAATGTTTTTGGTGGTGTTGGTCCGTAAGGTACTAAAGAAGGTGTTTCTTTTGCTTGAGGTATTGGCGTTGTAGATTCTTCAGTGGAAACAACTGGTACGGCTGGTACTGGTAACTGTGGTGGAGATTGAATTTGACCATTTGGACCGTATATAACTGGACCATGCGAATATTGTAAAGGCGTTGCAGTATACGGAGTATAACTCTGTAAAAAAAAAAAAAAAAGAAAAAAAAAAGACATGTAACTTCATTTGATCGGAAATTTGAAATCTATGCAATATGAAATCTATAAAAGTTATAAGATGATTTACCTGCGGCACAATGGGCTGATAATATCCAGAAGTCGGCATTTGTTGAACACCAACATCTAATAACTGTGGTATTTTAGGTGGCGGTGGCTTTCCTGTGATTTTGTTTACAAGCATTGAATAAGCACAGTCCGCAGAGGGCTTATACTGTATGCTTGGTATGCTAGGAGCCTAGAAATAAGTAAACGTATCTTTTAGAAATATTAATAAACTATTTTGCGTATTTCTTTTATGGAAGATTATAAGTAGGAAAAATATATTATCACCTACAAAGATATTCCCTCCAAAGAAGAGATGGATAATTAATAAAAAACAGAGGCATATGTTTTGAAGACAGGAACGTGTATATATATTTTCCAGGTACAAAAAGGAAATGTTGGGATACGCTATTAAAATAAATTTATTTCTGTACTTTATGAAAATTTGCGATGATTGAAAAATTAGACTTCTCTTAACTTTACAAAATGGGATATTTAATTTCCTATTACGATTAATGCGGATGTATGTTTCTCTGAAGATAATGTTATATGATATGTTAATGAATCTCATATGAATAGAACTAATGGGTTTCGAATGAGTATAGATAAACAACAAAAGGGGGGGGGGCGGGGTAGGAGGATAGGTTCAATGCATACCAGAATCAGCCCTGGAAGCAGAAATATATGACACATAAATTAGTGTAGTAGAGTAACATTAACATTTCATCCTATGATCCATTTGTATTTTTGAAATCACCGTTAGAAAAGTAGATAGTTTCAGAGGTAAACCTGTGACTCTTTGGGAGGCTTCCAAATTTGGTAAATATCCCAATTGTTCTGAATCTTCTAACAGCTTAGGAAGCACTTTTTTTTATATGTCTTTTATAAAAAGTTATTATGTTTATATGACAATGTATATATTAGAAGAAAACATACCGCTTCTACTTTGGCAAATGATGGCGCTAGGCTTGGGTGAAGGTATGGTTGATCATCTTCATCTGATTCTTCCTCAGGTTCTGTCGTTAAAAAAACATATCGATGAGTACAAATTTATAATTGTAGCTTTTCTTTTTCACCAAAAATGAGTTACATTTGTCACGTGTAGATAAAAACCGACGTAGTAGTAACAGGAACTTGTGGCAATACTTACGTCAAGAAAAACTAAGTAGAATCAAAGTAGGTGTGGGTAATCATATCCTGCTTTATGTTGCTTCAATTACTTCAACTCAATAATGTCAACTTTGATAATGTTACTACAAGATGCTGCTTTATAGAAAATAGTATGCATACCAGATTCTTCTTTTTCAGGTTGTTTTTCAGGATTATATTTTCCAGTCTTGATAGCTTCCAGCACAAACTTGTAATACGGATGTAGCGGTTCATCTATCGATAAGAACGAAAATTGTGGATTGTTTGCTTGTTTCGCCTTTAGAAGAATCTCCATTTGGCCCCCTTGACGACTAATAAATAATGCTGTTTTTGTGATAATTGCATTTAACTTCTGCGTTTCAGGCTGAAAAAATACGTTATCAATTAATTTTTTTGATATCCAAATAAATCCATAGATAAACTCATGATAAATAATATTATTATAATTATCTTACCACTGTCATGCCTTCTGGTATTTCAAGATCTGGTGGCGGTACAAAAGCTTGATCCTCTTCTTGCGATCCTTCTGATTGTTTTGGACTCTGTGAGTCTTCGCACGCTAACTTCGAATTGTTTTCATCTTCGTTATAATTATATGCTACTTGAGTATAAGAATTTTCTGAGTCCAATGCTTGATGCAATCTTTTCATCTCTTCTTCTAATACAAAGAAAAAAAAAGGTAATAGAATAAAATCATTAATAATTTTAAATTCTAATAGTTCAATTTAGAAAAATCAATTAATTTAGAATTTTTTAAATATCTATATGAATCGTACCATGATACATAGAATCTTCGGCATCATTATTATACAAGGATCGGTATCTTTCTTCGTCACAGAGCTGTTCAACTTTAAGTTCATCCTCTGTGAGTATTATCCGTTGATCAAAACCACCTGCTGGTGGCTCATGAATCCTTAAATCCCCCAGTGCTCCACGTCCATCGTATCTATACACATACAATGTACAAATTAGAGAAGGAAAATGATATTTTTTTTTGTTTGTTTTGTTGTTGTTGTTTTTTTTTTTTTTTTGTATAGTTTATTTTTTTTCTTTTACGTAAATTCTATTAATCCCGCATCTGAAAAATAATTTATGAAGAGAATCCCACCACAAAGAGTTTCCTCTGAAATAAAATATAGTCATACAAAGTTGAATGACATGTCTTTATGTGTAATTTATTCCTTTGCATAACTTTCAAATTAAATACACTATATACAATGTATTTTGTAAAATAAATTTACTACGCATTAATATTATTATACTGTTTGTTTCTGAAGATGCAATTTGCTGCTTTGTCTCTTACAAGATATTAACATTTATGATAATTTCATAAATGCTTACATATTAATTATAAATAATTTTATGACATTCATAGATTATTTCTTTTTCCTCATTATATTTTATACTACTTAGATGTATAAAACATAGAACCATATATTGAATTATGTCAAACATTTTGTCCTTTTCATCTAATCAAATATTATATATATAAGTATATATATATATATATATATTGCATTACGTTTAGTCAAATTACATGAATAATTATTATATGGTCCATAATAGTATGTCCAGTTTAATATTTAACAAAAGCTGTGTCATTTCACAATGAAATTAGTTGTAATATTCCTAGATATAAGTAGCGATATGGAAAATAAAATGATCTAATTGCAATGAGCATACATATTGCATTATTCAGATAAAAAGCAAGAGTAGTTTGAGTATCGATTGTTGAATTGTAACAAAAAAAAAAAATAAAAAAAATAAAAAAAATAAAAAAAAAAAGAAAAGAAAGAAAAAAAAACCATAGAACATTAAGCAGCACCAAATTAATTAAATAAAAGAAAAAAAAAAAAAAAAAAAGAAAAAAGAGAAAAGAAAAAAAAGAAAAAGAAAAGTTGAAAAAATTGAAGATACAAGTTTATAGAAGATCACTTAAAAATTCTCACAAAATGTTCGCTTGGATGATGAAGAATACAGTTTGAGAATAAATGCTGCAATGCCTTCGACATGTGCGTACACAATCCACCTTGCCTAAATTTCAAGAAATATTTATAATATAAATGCAAAACAAAATATTTTATATAATTTAATATATGTTTCCAGTTACATCTTCGACACTGTATGCTGTACATTCAATATTTATACACAAATTGTATGCAGAGTATATACATAAACTGTAGAATGTATATCGCAACATAGAGAAATTATCAAAGTTGCATAATGCATTTGGTAATTCGTACATTGTTGCCAGCACAGCTGAATCTAAGACGCTAATACATACCATGCTGAACGGTCATAAATACCTATAACCGTCAGCTTGCCATTTGTCTCTCTACGCTGTGTCTCACCTTGCTGCTGCACAGATGGTCAGCCATAAGCGCCAAGCCACAAGAGCACCTTATTCTGCGCCCGTGCAGAGCGCATATCGCGCTTCAACACTGCGCGTTCATACGGCCAACACCTGCAGAAACCTTAAACAGTCTCCAGATTGCTTATCTGCACATTAACTATTTGCAGTAACCATAACGGTACTGTCTCTTCGAGTGTCATTCACTGCAGTTTTTTTTTTTTTTTTTTTTTTTTACTTTTATCTATATATATTTTTTTTCGAATCTGAGATCATTCTTCTAAACGTTACATATATGATGTGTTTATGCAAGAATAAATATCCTAGATCATAAATTTTTTCTAGGTTAGGGAAACGGACCTGTCTATCTTCAATGTGTTATCGCCCATCCATGGTATCAAATGCTTCCCCTGATCAATCATTTTCGCCTTGTCATCGTCTCGAAATAATTTGCAGCTATATCCGAACACCAACAGCTCCTGTGGTTCCTCTTCACCATTTTTTTTACGCAGAATCCCTGAATCAACCATCCACCGTTGTCCCTTCGACGACGCCATTTTCTGTCTACATACGGCTATGAGAAGGGAGGAGGAAGCGTTTGCCCAAAGTCCACCATAATCAAATGATGGAACAACAGCAACATACCGTCATCGTTAATAGGCAAGTTAGCGGATTGGTCCGTTCGATGAGTCTATAGAAATATTTAATCGTTATTAGCGCCACTTTTATATATATTAAAAACGGTAAAGCTAATAAATACATGCTGATTGGTTAACGCCCATATGGCGCTCCAGTCACGCGATATTATGACGCTGTAATCGCGATATCAGTTTGACCATCTAGCAGCGTTATCAATTTAAAAAATATCGAATAGAAGATTAGCTAAACACTAACATGAATTTTTAATTACTTATGAGAACGTTACGTAAGAAATATATTTATTTAAGATTAAAAATGATTATTTATACTATACTAGTAACTAACAAAATATTTACATTTACATTAAGAGTTGGCTAAGCTGATCGCTAAATAAACTGTGGCGATTTAATCGCGACTGTTACACCTTCTACGGCAAGAAACATAACTAACATAGCCTCGGCATCAAATGTTATACGCGGGAAACCAAACAAAGTAAAAAATGTCGATAACAAAGGAGACGAAAAAGATACCGGGAATATAAAAAAATTCATACATTCTTAAATAAATTTTTTAATAATAAATTTTTAAATAATATTGTTACTTGAGGTGAGAAAACTTTCTTTCTACATAATGAGTTGTCAATGATAAATCCATCAAATATCGATGTTTGCGCCATCTGGTATAACAAAACAAAATTAAAATCGATTCTAAAAAGAAACAATTTACTTTCTTATTGAATGAAGGTTGGTGGACGTGATTATCGTTGGCGTCAATTGGGATACGTCGTGTGATTTACGTTCAAATTCATTTACGGTATTAATGATATTTCATTTTTACTTACAATGTCAAAGGCAAAAGTTTCCGCAGAATGGAGAAAACGCGTGAAATCGGAATACATGCGATTGAGACAAATAAAAAGGTATAAACGTGCGGACGAAGTGAAAATTGCATGGAATCAGAATCGTAAGGTTATGACTGGTAAGTATACATTTAAAAATCTATAATGATTTGAATATTTCTTTCATATCTTTACCATTCTTTTATCTTTATTTATTTATATTACTTATTTCTATTATTATTTGATTTGAAAGTTTTCGCAAATATTAAAAAAAAATAATAATAAAAAAAAAAAAAAACAATTATGTTTATTCTTTAATTCTGTTATAAGGAATTATGTTCAGTAATAAAAATATATATCATGCATGATATTATGATCGTCTATATATATAAATAAAAGTTTTCTCAATTAGAGCTACTTATAACCGAACAAAAACGATGGGCTGATGGAAAAGCAATGTGGCTTGCTATGCATGACATTCCACCTCATGTATCTTGCATGAAAAAAGCAGAGGTGACCAGTTCAGATGGAGAAGTACAAACATGTCCTGTTAAAATAATAAATGCAGTTACTCCTATACCTACGATGTATACATGGGCACCTATACAACAAAATTTTATGGTAGAAGATGAAACTGTTTTACACAATATTCCTTACATGGGAGATGAAATCTTAGATCAGGATGGAACTTTTATCGAAGAACTTATTAAGAATTATGACGGAAAGGTAATTGAAAATATTTAAAAATTATTATTAATATATTATATATTTTTAATATTATATTACATGATTATTGTTATTATTATTATTATTTTAGGTACACGGAGATAGGGTATCTGGTTTTATGGATGATTCTATTTTTGTCGATTTAGTAAATGCTTTAGCTAATTATGAAAAGGACGATAAAGAAAAGGAACATACTAAGAAAGGGAAAGAATCTAAAGAGAAAGAAGATCAAAAGGATGATGACAAAGATAATAAGGACGATGATAAAGGAGAAATATTATTGGAAAAGCCAATAGAAGATTCAAAAGTTCAAGCTACACCATTCCCATCTATGCACATATTTAATGTATAAATTATTAAAAATTTTACAAAATGATATTATAATAATAATTCAAGTTTAAATATTATTAATAGATTTTACTTATATTAGGCAATATCTAGCATGTTTCCTGATAAAGGCAGACCCGAAGAATTAAAAGAAAAATACATTGAACTAACAGAAAGATCAGATCCAAATGTATTGCCACCAGAATGTACTCCTAACATCGATGGTGTAAATGCAAAAAGTGTACCAAGAGAGCAGACTATGCATTCGTTTCACACGCTCTTCTGTAGAAGATGCTTCAAATATGACTGCTTCTTACATCGTGAGTAGACAGCTAAGTTTAATGTTATTACTCTCAAGTTGTATCTTGTCAGGCAACATCGCAATAGGAATAATGAAAGACATTGCAAGGATATACGAATTATCTCCTTATACGCACAGCCTCTAGATACAACTTATTGATGATTTACATTCTATATGACAACGAAGCTGGATGTATATTAATTACAATAATTTGTGATTCCTGATTTATCGTAGCAGCCAGGGGGACCTCGCCGCAAGGTAAAGAACAACATTGCATACAAACGAGCGCATTCGATCGAACGCTTTTTTTTGTTTAGCACGGAGGCATCGCCAAGGGTTCATCCACAATCGTATTTCATTCGTCGTTCATCGCTCTGTCTACTAAATTTCTCTCCATTCGCGATATAATAGATTAGGATTATGTTTTAATTTTAAAGTTTTACCATTAATTTTAGGTCTTCAAGTCTGCCATCCAGGACCAAATTTACTCAAACGAAAAGGTCCGGACTTGAGGCCATTTTCTGAACCCTGTGGAACAGAATGTTATATGCATTTGGTAAGATAAGATATATTCGATAAAACATCAAAGTACATTTTCATATTATTTCATTAATTTAGGAAGGTATGAAAGAAAAACTTGCTGCTCAAGCAGCCGATATAAAAGAAGATGAAGGAGATGAGAAAAGAGGTGGTCCTAGAAAAGTAAGAAAACAGGCAAGTGTTGATTCTGGAAATGAAGCAAGCAGCGAAGACAGCAATGACAGTAATAAATATAGTCAAGGTGGTTGCTGTCAAGGTAAAATAATATCTTAGAAGTGTTAACTTGTAAAAAAAGAAAAAAAGAAAACTTATCCAAACAGATTTCAAAGAAAAATATTATCCAACAGATTTCAAGCAAAATGTTAATAAAGAAGTTAAGCCCGAAGAAATGATGGAGGATCAAGCTCAGCCAGAAAATCAAGCTCCTTTCACTTTGTTAGGTCTTGATAAACGAATCAAGACGGAAAGCGAGTTATCATGGACTGGCTCTGAACAAAGTCTTTTCAGAGCATTACATAAAGCTTTTCCTGGTAATCCATGCGCATTAGCACAAATTATGTTAACTAAAACTTGTCAGGAGGTATATCAATTCGCTCAAAAGGAAGCTTCAGACATTCCAGCTGTAGAACATTTAAAAGATTTTACACCGCCACGAAAGAAGAAGAAGAAACATAGACTTTGGTCGATGCATTGCAGAAAGATACAATTGAAAAAAGATTCTGGTAATTAATTTCTCATTAATAATCAAAAAAAAATAAAAAATAAAAAATAATACATAAAAAATATAAGAAAAAAAAAAAAAAAAAGAAAAGAAAATTAAAAATAAATAGATAAATAAAAAAAAAAAAAAAAAAGAAAAGAAAAGAAAAGAAAAGAAAAAGAAAACAACAAGACATCCTAGTCAGAAGTGTCTCCTCGCGCGTTCTTTTTTTTGTTTGCGTTTACCATATGTATAAAAATCATACTCACAGGTGCCAATCATGTCCACAACTTCGCACCGTGCGATCATCCTGGCCGTCAATGCGATAATTCTTGTCCATGTATACAGGCGCAAAACTTCTGCGAAAAGTTCTGTCAATGCAGCAGTGAATGTCAGAATCGATTTCCTGGCTGTAGATGCAAAGCTCAATGTAATACAAAACAATGTCCTTGCTATCTAGCAGTAAGGGAATGTGATCCTGATCTATGTCAAACGTGCGGAGCAGATCAATTTCAAATTACTAAAATATCATGTAAAAATGTCAGCGTTCAACGTGGCCTTCGTACGTATCAATAAGTTTTTTTTTTTTTTTTTTATTTTTTTTGTCAAAATATTCAAAAGTATGTGTCGATCGAATGTCAAAA
The DNA here is from genome assembly GCF_910589235.1 of Vespa crabro. Classification (NCBI taxonomy): domain Eukaryota; kingdom Metazoa; phylum Arthropoda; class Insecta; order Hymenoptera; family Vespidae; genus Vespa; species Vespa crabro. The sequence goes on from NC_060975.1 coordinate 2,788,999, forward strand.
CAAATCTGCAAAGATATATATATATATATATATGTATATATGTATATATGTATATATGTATATATGTATTTTTTTTTTTTTTATATCTTTTCTTATTATTTTTATTTAGATAAACATCTTTTAATGGCACCATCCGATGTGGCCGGTTGGGGAATCTTTTTAAAAGAATCCGCAGCCAAGAATGAATTCATTTCTGAATATTGTGGAGAAATTATAAGCCAAGATGAAGCCGATAGAAGGGGAAAAGTATATGACAAATATATGTGCAGTTTTCTATTCAATTTAAACAATGGTATTTTTGTCTTAGGTCCTTTTAGAAATAATCGTACAGAAAAAAAAAAAGAAAAAAAAAAAAAAAAAAGAAAAAAATATTAACATGGTATATATGTTATTCCTTTTGACAGACTTTGTAGTCGATGCAACGCGCAAAGGAAACAAAATAAGATTTGCAAATCATTCGATAAATCCTAATTGTTATGCCAAAGTAATGATGGTTAATGGCGATCATAGAATAGGGATTTTTGCAAAAAGAGCTATTCAGCCAGGGGAAGAATTGTTTTTTGATTACAGGTTAATATATCTTTGTAATTTAATTTTTCAAAAAAAAAAAAAAATTTTATAACATGTAAAAGTATAATAATGTAAATATATTTATTTATTTATTTATTACAGATACGGTCCGACTGAACAACTCAAATTTGTTGGTATTGAACGTGAAATGGAATTTCTTTAAAATGATACGATTTTCTTTATAACTTAGATACATGCATCTATAAGTTTCTTTTTTAATTCAAGTTAATTGAAAAACAAAACAAAACAAAAAAAGAAGAGAGAAACTTATTCCATTATTATAAAAATTGACAGTATTTGAATATCGATAGACTCCCAATCTGCCTTGTGCATATCAAATAATTTTTGAAATGAAGAAAAAAATACATGTATAAAGATCTTTGAACATGTGTGTTTGTTTGTGATCTGTGTGTATGGATATGCGCTCGCTTATGTATGAATGGAAATAAGTATGTGATTTCTTAAGGCACCTTTTTCAAATAAAAGTTTCATCATTTCAGATCTGGTATCTTTTATATATACGGTTTTCTCTCTCTCTCTCTCTCTTTTTCTTTCTCTCTATCTCTCTTTCTCTCTCTCTATTAAGTATGTATACTGAAATAATTCATTTTTAATCTTAAAATTAACGATTTGTTCGTTCTCAAAAATATCATTTATATTTTTAAATTTTACAAAATAAAAAAAAATTATTATAAAAATATTATAATAAATTAAAAAAAAAGAAAAAGTAAGATTAATCTTTAAAAGTCTGTCATCGATGAAATTTCGTTTCAAAAATATTATATTACAACGTAAATATATTTATCTTAAATAAAAATTAATTAATTCATAATTTTTTCTTTCTTTTATATTTTTTTTTTTTTTTGCATTTTTAAGGTTAAATCGCATTTGTTTCGTCATAAATGTATATTTATTTATGATATAAGAAGAAGAGAAAAAAAAGAATACCTATTACTTGATAAAGTCTCCGATATTATTGACATATTATATTAATTTTTATTTTCGATTTTTTTTTTTTTTTTGTTTCTTTTTTATTTAATTGCTAGCTGCTTTTCAACGGTTGAATTCAAATGCGTGAAATTCGCGCGCACCTTTCAAACGTCAGAGTTAGTTCGAAGGGATTCTAGAAGAGAGCTTCCAACGAACTCGCGAAGCAATTCAGCCACCAGTTGCGGACTTCGCAGCCGCGAAAACGGATCGGGAGATTTTTCGATTACGAAGATTTATTTGAAAGAGAAAAAAGAAAAAAAAAAAAAAAAGAAGAAAGAAAGAAAAATCACATTTTAAATGACACGAAAAAGAATATAATAAATAAGTAAATAAATATAAATAATAAAAAAAAGAGGGGGAAAAGTGAAGAAAAATTCTCGATCGTTATGAGGATAAATAATAAAAATTTATCGAAAGATTCGATTAAACGTTTATTCGGAAGAATTCATCTTTTCTGTTCGTTTTTGCAAGATCTCGATCGGTAAAGTTCGATATTTATATTCGTAAGTAAGTAAAAAAGAAATAACAATAAATCAACATCTTTTTCTTCGATTATTCGTGATTGAATCCAATACGATCATGTTACGAATAAGGAAGCAGCAATAGAATTTGAAAAGACGTCTCGAAGATCGTTGCCGTCGAATCTTTTAGAAAATAAGGTTATTTGGATTGAAGCCAGATTTTCTTTTTCTTTTTCTTTTTTTTTCTCCTGTTTTTTTTTTTCTTTTTGGTTTGTTTCTTTAACGGAAGAAAGACACTTCGTACGGACGACATGGAGGAAGAAGGTAATTAATTAAATATATTTTAAATTGAAATTAATGATACTTTTTTGTTGATTACAACACGAATTTCTTTTTTTTTTTTTTTTTTTTTTTTTTTTTTTTTTTTTTTTTTTTTTAAGAAACATTCGAATCGATCGATAAGGTAAAACTTTCGAAATAAAAGACGATCGACGACGAGTTTCGCTATTTTCCTTTTTTTTTCTTTTTTCTTTTTTTTTTATTTTCGTCCGTTGTTTTTCTTTTTTTTTTTTTTTTATTATCGGTTTCGTAATAAATAATATCCGCCATGATTACTATACGACCAATAAATTTGAAGGAAGTATTTCCTGCTTGTTTCCAAACAGGATGAAAATATCGGTTTGGAGATAAAACAAAAACAAAAGAAATAGAAATTTTGAAATAATAATGGAAATAGAGGATTAGTTGGATTAAAAAAGAAAAAGAAAAGAAAAAGGAAAAAAAAAATAAGAACAAAAATAATAAAAAGAAAAGGAAAGAAAGAGATAAGTGTACGACTCGCCATGATGGAAAGATTTGAGCGGGAATAATGGCCGTTATAATCACTTTCAATGCACAGATGTATTATTATAGAAATAAACACATCTCTTTCTCTCTCTTTCTCTCTCTCTCTCTCTCTCTCTCTTTCTCTCTTTCTCTCTCTTTCTTTGAGTCGTCAGAGACGTTTTGTGATTCTAACCAATGTCTTCATCTCTTCGAGCAACGAATGTAAATATACAGAATGAATCATACGTATAAACGGATCAGTCAATCGTTCAATTAAACGATATCGATCAATTTCGATCGATTTTGATTAAGAAATGATGACATTAATACATTTTTTTTTTTATTTTTTTTTTTTTTTATAATGTTTATTATATTTAACAAATTTTTTTTATGAGAAATTCTTGTCTGAAATTTTTCTCTATTAATTATGCTTTTCTCTCTCTCTCTCTCTCTCTCTCTCTCTATTTTTTTTTTTTACTTTTTATCAGAATTTTAATTGTAGAACATAATTCGATTACTCGATCCTTAATTGAGAAAATAATTAAGGAATTGTTTATAAATTATTTATCAAGTATTAATAGTTTATAAATATTTAACATTTTTTTTTTTTTTTGTATAAAAGATTCATTCGAAGTTATTCGTTTTTTCGTCAGAATAATTAATCATTAAATTGATAAAACAATTTTCGATCGTTTCCATCGATAATGAAGAAATTATTAAATTATTTATAAATATTTCTTCATTAAATTTAATATATTCATGAGATATTCTTGTAAATTTATCGAAAAATTCTCTAAATTATTCGTAATTAATTGTATTGCTTTTTTTTTTTTTTTTTTTTTATAATTTTAATCTCAAAATGGAACATTTCGAATATTAATAAAAAGAAAAAATTACATTTTCTGATTTAATAATTAACATTGATAATACAAATTAGAGAAAATTTATAAACAATTTTTTCATGTATCTTAATACGAACTAATCTGACATATTGATAATGATGATATTAATGATAATAATAATAATAATAATAACAATAATAATAATAATAATAATAATAATAATAATAATAATAATAATAATAATAATAATAATAATAATAATAATAATAATAATAATAATAATAATGATAATAATAATGATAATAATAATAAAAATGACACGAAGAAGCGTGAGCAAGAGCACTCTTTCTGTTTTACACACCCATTCAAATTAAAACGTATGGAGTGGAGTTTAATGCGGTTTATCCATTATTACACACATACGGCTCTACATACATGTACACAGGTATGGACTGGAAGCACATAACCAGACAAAGAAAACGCAATACGGATAAGAAGTACTTGTATCGTACGTGACTTGTTCTACGATTAAATTAACAGCGAACAGTCGAATGAATTGACTTTTTTTTCCATGGCTCTGAAATGAAATTTCTCATCTTAATGAAAACTAAAAATGTTCCTTTTCCTTTTCTCTACTTCTTCCTCTTTATCTTTTTATTTGTTTTATTTTTTTTTTTTTTTATTTGTTCTCATTTTCTTTAGGACCTAAGACAAATACGTAACGAACGATGTACAATTCATATGAACGTCGATGATTGGCTTTAATGATTCGCGTGATATTCATTGGTTGATACAATCGGTTTTGTTCGGCAATGTTCGACAATCTTTGTATCGTATAATATAATTTTTTTTCATAGAATAAAAATCAACCCGACAATTTTTGTATCGTATAAAATTATTTTGTTTCATATGATAAAAATCAAACATTTTCCGTATTGTCAAAAGTGTTCAGAAAAAATGAATATAATTACGCGAGTAATTTGTTAAGAATAAGTAATTTGTTTTTTTAAATAATTTTCTTTTACTTATCTTTTTTCTCTCCCGAAACAATTTAAGGTTAGTTGTAATTTTATTCATGTAAAAGTATATGTATGTGCAAGTATATATATATATATATTTCTTAAGTGATTTGAGACACATACACGTGTAGAAGAAATTTAATAATATTGATTATTTTCTAATATTTCTTTCATTAATACCAATAATTATTTATTCTTCAAGGTTAAAATGTGATATAAAAATATTACCCAAAGGAATAGGTATTTAAAGTGTCGAAGTGTTTCTTTTCTCTATCTTTCTTTTCTTTTTCTTTTCTTTTTTTTTCCCTCTTCCTTTTCTTTTCTATCAAGTTTTCTCGACGAGATTCAAAGAGTGTCATTTGAAATGAAGACAAATTCACCAAGAAAACGATTTTCTAATCCTTCCTGTCTTTTCCAAACGTTACGTTTATTCGACATTTTCTTCTTATTAAAACGAATAATGGAAAGAAAAACGGACAGTAAATTAAAAAGATTTCAAAAATACTAACCTCCCAATTGAAGAAAATTAACAATAATATTAATAATTCAAACGACTATTACTGAACATCTTTTTCTTTTTTTTTTTTTTTTTTTGTTTTTTCGTTTTCTTTATCGAACATTTTAAGTTAGGTCCATATATATTCTTATTTAAAAAGAAAAAAAAAAAAATAAACTAAACGTAAATTACGTGATCGTTAGAAATTTAATATCCTTTCATTCGAAAATCATAAAATTTTTAATATTAAATTAATAATAATAATATTAATAAAACTTATATGTGTGTATACATAATATCTTGGCTGGTTTTTCGAATATTTTTGATTAATAACAAATTTATTACGTTCTAATAAATGTAAAATTTA
>NC_060975.1:2799568-2879568 GCF_910589235.1 Vespa crabro
CTTAGATGGATATGCGTGAATAAATAAAAACAGATATTCGTCCTTTCTGACCTAATTTCGAATTGAACCTGTAACTCACCATCACTCTCGTATCCTAGCGATCGTTCGAGCAAACGAACTAATTCTCTTCAATAATTCGTAGCCGATAGTTCAATAACTATCGTGTACAACAGAATTTGTTTATGTTACATGTCTGTAATATATTTACTTAAATACTCGTCGTATATACTTATATACTTTCTAATTTATGTATGGTCCCTAATTCTTTCGTTCTTTTATGTCTAACATGTCACGCGATATGTGCTCGTTAATCTTCTTCTCTCTCTCTCTCTCTCTCTCTTTCTCTCTCTTTATATTATATTATAGTCACGTGATATCTCATTTTTACAACTTTATTGGTTTTTTTTTCGATGACACGAAACTGATTTTTATCGAAAGCCAATTATAATTTTTTTCCTTTTCCTTTTATTTTCGAAGGGGAGGTCATTTAAAAATTAAGTAATTTTTGTCATTTAATCGGTTTAATATTGCGTGTTCAATTATTTAATGGTAATAAGCCAGGGACCTGTTACATCAAATAGAAGGAGATTAGAAGGAATTAATGGAAGTGTTTAATTTGTCACTCTTTTTTTTTTTTTTTTTTTTTTTTTTTGTAGGTTTATCTTAAATCTATTTTTTTTTAATCGATTAAATATCAAATACAAAGAAAGTATAGAAGGTGTTTAGTTGTTCTATTTTTTTAGATTAATCAATCTAATCGCTTTCTAAACGATTGAATATTGAACTTAGTGTCTATGGAATAAGCGGAAAGATTATTTTATCGAGTACGGGGAGATTAATTCCTTCTTCCTTTTTTTTTTTTTTTTTTTTTTTTTTTTTTTTTTTATCGAACGAATACAAAAGAACAATTTCGAATTAAATTTGATCCTTCTTTATCCCTTGTTTCTCCCATTTTGTTTTTTATATCCGTCTCTTTTCTCTCAAAGCAACCGCAATCATTTTTATGCTTTTTTTCTTTCTTTTTTATTAGCGATACTCCTTCACATGCATTTTCTATTATTCTGTTGTTTTATTCGAGTAGTAAAAATATTCATCTCAGTTTTTACATTACCTTCTACTTCTAGCACGTTTTAAATTCTTATTTTTTTTTTCTTCTTCTTTTTTGTTTTCCTATGAATATTTAGAATTGTTTTCTGTGTGGAATATACATGTGTATATTTTTCTCTCTCTCTCTCTCTCTCTCTCTTTTTTCTTTCTTTTCTTTTTTGATACAATTTAAAGCTTTAAGTGTTCATAGTGTTCATAAACATTTATTAAAACGAAAAATTCCATATACACCCATATATATATATATATATATATATATATACAGATAGATAGATAGATAGATAGATAGATAGGTAGATAGATAGGTAGGTAAATAGATACATGTATATATTTTACATAGCAATTGTTTATTTCTTTGTAACGAAAATACAGAGATAGAGAGAGAGAGAGAGAGAGAGAGAGAGAGAGAGAGAGAGAGAGAGAGAGAGAGAGAGAAATAAACAAGAGATCCTTCCGTTAGATTTGAGCTTCAACAAACAAATATCGCTCGTAGCAGTGTTATCATGTCAACGATTCTATAAATTTTCACTATTCCTCTCTCTCTCTCTCTCTCTCTCTCTCTCTTGTTTTCTCCCTTTCTCTCATCGAGAATATTATCGGGAAAATGTAGAGTTTATCTCAGTGATTTTATTGAAGTATCTTTGGTCTCGAACGTTTCGAATGAGGTCAGGTACGAAAGCTCGTCACGAATAATCATATTCGCGAGGAGCTTAAAATGCGTGTACGCACGCATTCATCGATCGATGGATGAGAGAATTTCATTGTATTCAAGAGTTAGTTTACAAGAATATGTGTATTTGTGTGTCTATGTGTTTTGTGAAAGAGAGAGAGAAAGAGAGAGAGAGAGAGAGAGAGAGAGAGAGAGAGAGAGAGAGAGAGAGAGAGAGAGAAAAGGACGAGAAGGTCGATTATTTATCAGTAATGTTTAGGATCAAAAATAAAATCAATCGTTCTAGATCATTGAGAAATTTGAAGTGTTAAATTATACATTATTTTATAGTAGTACCCATTTTAGTTGCCATTTGAAAACTTTATTTAGATCGATGTTAGAGAGAACGAGAGGAGAAAGACAAAAAAAAAAATGGACGAGAAAGTCGATTATTTATTAATAGTTTATATTATTTAGAATCGTAAATAAAATCTATCGTTTTAAATCGTTGGAAGATTTGAAATGTTAAAAAGTACGCCATTTTATAGAAGTGGCCATTTTTATCGCCATTTGAGAACTTTAGTTAGATCGATGTGAATTCTTTATGTGTATAAGAGATAGATAGAGAATGAGAGAGGAGAGAGAGACAGAGAGGAGGGAGAGAGAGAGAGAGAAAGACGTGAAAGTCGGTTATTTATTAATAGTTTTTACGATCGAAAATAATATCTATCGTTCTAGATCATTCGGAGATTTGAAATGTTAAAATATACGCCATTTTACATTAGTAGCTATTATCATCGCCATTTTAATCGACATTTGAGAACATTATTTAATAGAGAACTCTTTGTAAACATTCTCGTCTGAATATAAAGTTAATATTTATTAAACTAATTAAATTATTACTAAGAATTTATATATATATATATATATATATATATATATATATACATATGTAATTAAAATAGTTAGAAATTAATATAAAAAAATATTATAGTTATATTAAAAAATTTACATAAAAAGTATAGACCAAAGTATAAGACTTTTGGCATGTTTGTCATCTGTAATATTTTACAATGATAATAAGTTTAGTTAAATACAAATATAAAAATGTCCATCAGAAAAAGAATTATATGATTTGAAATAACATTGAAATGTTTTAATTATACACTATTTTTCTTCTTTTTTTTTGCTTTTTAACACACTTTGAACATTATACGTGTATACACTTTTAATGTACAGTATCGTTCAAAACTTTTTGAAAGAGGAGAATATTAGAAAATATCTAGATGGGAATCAAAAGTTTTTAGATGATTGAAAAAAAACAATTCTCTTGAAACTTTTTATATTAATTTTCTTTTTTTTATTCCGGTTTTTTTTTTTTATTATCAAGCTGTGAAACTACTTTTTTTTTTGTTTTATATTATGTGAAAAAGAAAGGAAAAAACTTAGCCTGTTTAGGGGAAAAAAATGTAATTGATTTTTCAAATCACGTAGAAACTTTTGGCCCGTTTAAGGACTTTTAATTCAATTTGTATATACAAATACATGTAATACAATATAATACATAAACAAATAAATTAATCATACTTTTTTTACAATTAATCAAAAATGTATCGTTATATCTACATATAACAATAACGTGTATATATATATATAACGTACACATATGATTATATTCATATGTACATGAACAGCAATGAAACTCGAACGTTTTAATAAATAAATTTAATATTAATGTCGCAAGGTCCATTAGACGAAATGAATGAAGAACCGGCTAAAACGATTTTCCAGATATTCCATCGAACTATAATAAATTCGTTCAACGTGCTATTAGGGGCAAACCACCTGTCGAAACGTATACTCCTCCTCTCTCTCTGTCTCTCTCTTCAACCAATCTATTATGTATACGTGTGAGTGTATATACGTACTTACATAAATACATACATACATACATACATACATACATACATACATACATACATACATACATACATACATACATATATATACATATATATACATATATATAAATAGTGCACGGGCGCAAGTGTGTGTGTGTGTGTGTGTGTGTGTGTCATAAAATTATAGGTTCGAATTTGTTACGCTAGAAAATGTTATACCCTTGCTTTTTGGTGATATGTCTTCTGAAACGTGCTTCGTTCTAAACGAGCCATTAAATTCGTCTTGTTCGTTTCCACGATTTTACGACAGACATTTAAAGTTACTTCTCCTATCATATTTCTAACAAATTTCAACAAAATTTTACGATCAATCGAAATGTCTGGAAATAATTTGATTAAAATTTTGTTATTATCGTTGTTGTTGTTATTGTTGTTATTATTGTTATGGTTGTGATTGGTGTTTTTCTTCTTCTTTTTTTTTTTTTTTCTTTTTTTTTTTGTAAGAAATAATTTGAAACTACGGAGATTTTTTTATAGTTTAAATATCTAATGTTTTTGTCTAATTCATATATATATATATATGAATATGAAATTTTACTAATCGAAACGATTTAGAAATATATTTTTTATTTTATTTTATTTTAATTTAATTTATTTTATTTTATTTTTTTTTTTCTTTTTTTTTTGTAAGAAATAATTGAGAAGCGTAGAGATTCTTTTGTTGGTTAGATATATTTGAAGTTTTAATCTAATTCAATGTCAAACCATAATTTGTACGATCGAAGAGATTTCAATGTTGAAATGTTTTGTCAGGTCTTATGGGATAATTAGGAAAGCGTAGAGATTTTCTTTTTTCTTTTTTCTTTTCTTTTTTTTTTTTTTAATGTCAAATCTAATGAGATGTTTAGCCTTATTCTACGGTCGAATTTGACGGTAAATTATGCGTACAGATGTGCGTCAGCTGTCAGTAACTTTACGAGCCAAAATTTTGATTAGTCATGAAATAAATTCGTTTGCTTCTTTCACTAAGTTCTCTCTTTTTTTTTATTTTTCTATTTTTTTTTCTTTTGTTTTTTTTTTTTTTTTTTTTTTCTTGTTTCTTATTTCTTTCTCGCGCATAACGACGTTCCTTTTTATTTCTTTTATGCTTTTCATATAATGTTTTCTACGGAGGAAGAAAAAGAAGTAAAAGAGAAGAGAAGAAAAAAAAATAAAAAAAATAAACGAAGGATCGACAGGTTTTGTCATACGTATATAAATCATAAGGGAAGGGAAAAAGAAAAACTTGAAAAAAATTCAAGAAAAAAAAAAAAAAAGAAAAAAGAAATAAAGAAAGAAAAGAAAAGGAAGGAAAGAAGAAATTGTTGTCAAAATATTTCAATAAGTTTTACGATTTAGCCGATAGACGTCTTAAGAAAAATGCATATCAATTTTTGATTTTATTTATAACCTTTATACGATTCACGACACAGAGGACCGGACTTTATTGCAAACCGAGAGAGTTTATGGACTCGAGCGAGAGCTATTTTAAAAATAATGTACGTGCGACGTGGATAACGTAACTCCTTCGACGAAAATACATGTTCTAATGTGGATGGCTCGTTTCGTGGAAACTTCGATGTATTCTTTTGCACATTAATGATTTTAAATGAACGTTTATTATACAAATACGAGAAGGACAATGTTATAGTTAATATTTATTAAATATATGAATGAATGATTATTTCATTAGTTGTCTCAATTGTTACAATTTTTATGTAATACTTTTGTTTTGTTCATATCCATCACTAACAACAGTTATTTCTTGTCTCTATTCTCGTTAATATTATTTTCTTCGTACCCATTACTATCACTTGTTCGTATTCGATCTTTATCATTTTGTTCATACCCATCACTATCACTTGTTCGTATTCAATCTTTATCATTTTCTTCGTACCCATTACTACCACTTTCTTATTCATACTCTTTACAAACATTTTCTTCATACCCATCACTACCACTTGTTCGTATTCGTTCTTTATCATTTTTTTCGTACCTATCACTATCCACTTTCTTGTTTATACTCATTAAAATCATTTTGTTCTTATCCATCGGGGTAAACTTTTTCGTTCATTATTCATTACAATCATTACAGTTCTTACCCATCACTGTAATACTTCCTTGTTCATACTCATGACAATCATTCTTCTTATACACGTCACTACAATCTTGTTAATATATTGTTATTGTTATTACTTTCTTCGTACCCATCACTAGTACATCTCCATGCTGTTACCAACGTTACTGTAACTTTTCCATCAACACTTGTTATTACACTTCCTCTTTTTATACCATCGCTCTTTACCTTCTTCTTCTTCTTCTTCTTCTTCTTTCCTTTTTTTCCTTTTTTTTTCCTCTCTCTCTTTTTTATATTATCTGCATCGTAAAACTCAGCAAGAGGTATTACGCGTGACTACTCCCTTGGAGATTCGCATTGTACAGCCATGAAATTTTACGGTCGCATAGAATGCGTTTACCAGAACGCGAATGTCTCGTTAGCTACGTTATTATTAATTTAAGTAGAAAAGGAAATTCCTGGTTAATGTTAGTACTCTCAACGACGGAAAATATCAAAGTAGAGGATGTTAACAACGTTGACCCAATAAAAAAGATTATTTCATTGAATCCCCCTCCCCCTCGCCCCCCCGCGCTTTCTCCGTCTCGCCCTGCCCAACCCCGCCACACCCCACCCTACCCCACCCCGGAACTCGCCCCCTACCCCATCTATTCGTTAGTTTCTCCACGAATCTTTTATCTCTTATTACATTCATTCATTATTTCGTTGGATATCAACGAGTTATTTTCTTTTCGATATCGTATTATTCTCTTTAAATAATTATATATCTCGATATAATAATATTTAATTATTTTAATTGTGATCCTTAATTTTTTGTATTTGTTTTTATTTTTTGCTTTTTCTTGTATGCGTGTGTGTGTGTTTTCTTTTTCTTTTTCTTTTTCTTTTTTCCACCTCTCGAATTATGCGTAATAAATTTTACACATGTAATTTATTGATAGATAAATAGATAGATAGTACAATGATAGTAGATAGATAAATAGATACGTTTAAATGGATATTTTATTTCATAGATATAATTATTTATTTAATATATAATATAATATTATTTCTAATTAATTTTTATTAACTGTTCGTATTATTCTTTCTCGTGTTATATGAAATATTATTGTAATTATATTTAATATATATGTAATATTAAAAATATATATATATATATATTATACATATATAATATTTATTATATTACATTATATCAATAAAATATATGAGAGATGATATAAAAAATAATTAAATAATTATCTTAGATATCTATGATTTTTACAAAATATATTTTATTTTAAAAAGAAAAATTATTATTACATTTTACTGGCAACAAAATCAAAATTTCTAGATATATATATATATATATATATATATATATATATAATACGCTAATCTGTATAATAATTTTTTAAGACTTTAAATAATACGAGTTTAGTTTTGCTTTTTTCTTTTTCTCTTTGTTTTTGTGCACAGCCATATTTCTGAACATAAAATCTCATTCGTAATCTTACTTGAACTTTTCTCTCTCTCTCTCTCTCTCTCTCTCTCTCTCTCTCTCTCTCTATTTTTCCTCTAGTCTCAAAATATAGCGTGAAATAAAGGCATCTTTTATTTCCATACAAGTACACATAAGTACATACATATATTTTCATATAACTCAGACTTTTGCTCTTCTGGCGAATTTTTTTCATAAAAAAAAAAAAAAAAAAAAAAAGAAGAAGAAGAAGACGAAAAAAAAAGAAAAAAGGAAAGAAATATAGAGAGGAAGAGAGAGAGAGAGAAAGAAAGGAAGGGAAAAAAATTGGTATAAGAAAAAGAAAAAGAAAAATAAATAAAAGAAACTAGAAAAGAAACTAGAAAAGAAATTAGGGAAAGAAACTAGAAAAGAAACGAGAAAGGAACGTGTAGTTTTAACAATTCGCGAATATCGATAGGATAGAGCAACAGGTACAAGACAATCGAATTTTGTTAAGCTTGTGTTGAATTCCTTTTCATTTTTGTACTTCTGACATTTTGTTGAAAAAGTTTTTACTTTTGTTTTTTTTTTTTTTTTTTTTCTTTTGTTGAAAAAGTTTTTACCTTTCCTCGGTGAAAGTTTTTTTTTTTTTTCTTTTTTTTTTTTTCTTGAGAAAGGATACATTATTTCTTTTTGCCAATTCCTTTTGAAACATGAACATTCCGATGCTATCACCTTTTATTGTATTTCATTCGCGTAAAGATGAATCGCATTCATTTGACTTTTTGTAGAAAATATTCTGTGTGAAGAGAAATATTTTGAAGGAAATCGATAAAAAATAATTCTACGAATAGTATATACAAATAAACAAAAAAGAAAAAAAATATATATATATAATAATATAATAATTATAAAATAGATGTCAATATTATATATAATAATATATTTAATTTAAATTATATTTTATATATCAATTAATGATTAAGTTAAAATTATAAATTTAATAAATTTAATTTGATTTAACATATGAAAAATATATAATATGTATACTACATACATACACACAAATATTTATATATATATATATATATATTTATTTATTTATTTATTTATATATTTTAAAAAAATAACAAAATAATAAAATTTAAATAATAAATAAAATTAGAAAAATCATTAGAGTAACGTTCGTATGTTAGTACGTTTATATTCATTTCAATTATGCAAGAATTAATTTTTATCGGATATAATACAGGGTGATTCTAAAATTTTTGATAAAAATGACTTCGAAGATCAATTTTATTTTCTCTCTCTTTTTTTTTTTTTTTCGGAAACTTTTTAGGCTTTCGCTGTTTTAGGATATTAAAAAGAAAAAGAGAAAAAAAGAAAGAAAAAAAAGAAGAAGAAGAAGAAGGAAAAATGGCAAGAAAAAGCCTGGAAAAAGTGTAAAATTAATCTTTAAAATCACTTAAGAACTTTTACGGAACAATCCCACGACCACCACCCCCTCACCCATTTCTACTCACCCAAATTTTCACCCCCAAATATTTTCACACTTATCTATCTTATTTATTATCTATATTATTTGTCAGTATAGATATTTTTGTTTCATTGAATTGATAATAATACTAATACGTAAGTACTACGTAACTACTTACGTAGTTTCTATAATGTTATATTAGAACGATCGATTGATTAGTTAATTAATAATTTCACGTGTTAATTACGATTAGTATGATATATATAATATATCATTGCTATACATGTTATGTTACAAAAATATATATTGAATAATGATAATAATAATAATAATACTATTTACGTATATTAATTCAACGATCGATCATTTCTTTAAATCAAATCGTTCGCTAATTAATCATTGTCTTTAGATTTTTTTAACATTTCATTTTTTCTTTTCCTTTTTTTTTTTTTTTTTTTTTTTTTTTTTTTTTAAGAAAAAAATCGTTAGACGCGTTACAAAACTTACGAGGGACAAAAATTGCTTTTTATTTGTTAACAAGGGGATTGCAAAGAAAAAAAAATAGAAATGAAAAATTAAAACGATTAAAACGAATATTCATGGATAATAAAAAATTTAATATAAGATTATTACAGTCTGTAAAGTAGAATAATAATTGGATAACATTTTTAATTTTAATTCTTAAAATTTCTAATTTGTTTTTCTTTTCTTTTTTTTTTTTTTTTTCTTTTTTTGTTTGAGTTAATCCTCGATATAATCATAGCTTTAACAGTTTGTAATAGAAATAATAAATTACGGTCGCACTTAATTTCTAAGATTATCGATAATCTGGAAATAATATTAATGTAAAAAAAGGAAGAAGAAAAAGAAAAAAAAAGAAAAAATCTTGTAACAAAAATAACAGATTAAAATTATGATTCATTTCTGATCATTGACCAGGTAACATTGACGATCTAAAGAGAACATTTATATATACATAAAAAAAGTTATAACAAAAGAATAAAAGTATAAAAACAGAGTAGTATTTTATATCTAAATATTCATCGTGTTATCAGTGAGTTGAAGATAATACACACACACACACACACATATTTTTATTATTTATATATTTATATATTTATTTTTTATTTATTTTTATTATTTATATATATATATATATATATATATATATATATATAGAAAACAGCAGAGAAATGTATTACATAAAAATATATAAGAGGAATAAAAATAGCTACTTGCACGCGCGATAATTAGACTAACTAGGCATACTTTTAGATCATTGGACAATTAGCGACATTGACCGTCGTCGTCATTGTCGTTGTTGTTGTCTTCATAGTTGTTATCTGGGCACGACTGATATTCATTAGCCGATTAGACTTACTCGTTTATTCGGCTACAATTACTTTAACGCACTTTTGAAAATGACTGGACATCATGGAGATCTTTAAAATCCTCCAATTATTATTATTATTATTATTATTATTATTATTACTATTATTATTATTATTATTATTATTATTATTATTATTATTATTATTATTATTATTATTATTATTATTATTATTATTATTATTATTATTATTATTATTATTATTATTATTATTATTATTATTATATTTTATTTTTTTTCTTATATTTTCTTTTTTATTCTTTACAGGACAAATCAGTACATAAAAAAAAAAAAAAATGAAGAGAAACGAAAAGAAGAAAAAAATATTCGACGATAACAATTATTTGAACGAAAATTTAACGAAATTTAATTTTATAAAAAGAGAATATTATATATGTATATAATATTTATTTACTTATAATCAAGTTAAAAAGCGAGTCAATGTATACGATAAACAATATATATTTGGATTAACGAAACAGGAAATCAAATTTCTACTCGTTCAAGTTTTGCTAATTAATATTATTGAAGTTTGTTCTATATTGTGGTGCTGGCATAATCTATAAAATAGTAATGTATGAACGACATCAATACATACCTGTCGAATAATTTAAATCAATTTTTCTCATTAAGAGAACGATGATTATTAACAAAGATTAATTAAACGCGAGAGAGAGAGAGAGAGAGAGAGAGAGAGAGAGAGAGAGAGAGAGAGAGAGAGAGAGAGAGAAAGATTCAATTAATTTCTTTTTCGATACGATCTTCATTTTTTTTTCTTTTCTTTTCTCTCTTTTTTTTTTTTTTTTTTTTTTTAAAGAAATATAAAAGAAATTACTTTTGAAAAATTAACCAATCGAAATGAACAAATTCGACTGGTCTTATTTCATACGATATATCGCCGGGACTCTTTCGAATTATCTGTGAAATGTTCAAAAAAAAAAAAAAAAAAAAAAAAAGAAAAAAAAAAGGAAATGGACACAGCAATATAATCTTTATTTCGTTTTATTACAGAATTTCAAAATGGCCGCTATTTATTTTGAGTCAATATTTCGAAACATTTTTAAAACGATATTTTAAATTAATTGTCACGTATTGGATCGATGATTAATAGAAAAGGAACAAAAAAAAAAAAAAAAAAAGAAAAAAAAAAAGAAGAAATAAAACAACTGTCCAGTATTTTGACAAAAATACTTGTGAATATAAATAATTTTTAAAATGGACAGTCAATATTTATAATATAATAAATCCAGATGTTATCAATCCACTACATTGTTCATAATTGATCGCTTCTATTATGTACTGATATTTTATATTATAAAAAAAAAATATTAATCAAAATATTCATATATAACGATTATTTATTATTTTTTTTTTTTTACCGAAATACTTATCGTTAATTAATAAAATTATTTATTCATCGAATAAATCGAAATATTTCAAAATAAATATGAAGAACATATATCATCGTAATTTTCAATGATGCTCAAGGAATGATAAGGAATTATACGAATTAGGTCGATCTATGAATGAAAGAAAGGAAAAAAAAACAAAAAAAAAAAAAAAAGAAAAATAAATAAATAAAAAAAAGAAAAACAAAGCAAAAAACGAAAAAACTAAACAAAACAAAAAAAAAAGTAAATAAGCAAACAAAATTAATTTATAAAATTTTCTATGGTCAAATAAGTACAATGAAATTATTCATTAGTAAATGTTCGATATTCGTGGCATCAGGGATATGAAATTGCGAAAGATTTTGTTCGATGTTCTTCAAATTTTTCGTTCGATTTAGTTCGTTCGACGAAGAGAGACTCTTGATAGGGAACTTTTGGGGATCGAAAAAAAAAAAAGAAAAAAACAAATTCGTAGGATTTTCCTATGGTCACTGAGTCCGATACGGAATTATTTATTAGTAGTTGTATTAGTGGCATCAAAATCGGATTGCAGAGAATCTTGTTTGGTGTTATCAAATTTTTTCCTGCCATATACGAGTTAGAGTTAAATACGAAAAAGATTTCAATGGGAAATTTTTGGGGTAACAAAAAAAAAAAAAAAAAAAAAAGAAAAGAAAGAAAGTCAAATAAAATAAAAAAAAATAAAAAGAGAGAGAGAGAGAGAGAGAGAGAGAGAGAGAGAAAGAGATAAATAAATATAAAAAAGAAAAAAGAAAAAAAAACGAACGAACGAACGAACGAACAAAATAAATTTATACGATTTTTTGTCGGGTCCAATCGATACGACGGAATTATTCGTTAAAATTCTTAAAGGGATAAACAAGAAAAAGGAAAGGAAATGTGAAAAAGATAAAGAGGAAGGAAGAAAGAAAAAAAAATAAATAAACAAATGAAAATAAAAAGAGAAGCGAAACAAACAAATTTATATGGGTTTTTATTATGATCATGCAATATTCGTTCATTAATATGTTAATGGGCGTCAGAATATGCGAATATGTGAAAGATCCTGATCGATATCACATTGATATCGTACGATCCTTCCTTCTAAATCCTCAATGAAGAAGGAGCCCAGAATGATCATAGCCCATTGTTTGCGTATGTATGTATAATATCTGGTTCAAGGTCAAACGTTTCTGTTAAATTTCTCAGGCTCTCGTCATGACTATCAATGGTTTTTTCTTTCTTTTTTTTTTTTTTTTCCTTTCTTTTTTTTGTTTCTCTCGAAACTCGCATCTGCAAGTGACTCATCATCGTCTAAAATGTCCCGTAAAAAAAAAGAAAAGAAAAAAAAAGAAAGAAGATGAAGTAAAAAGAAAACACTCATCCCCGTTACACGAGTTGCACGTATTTTTACGTATTATTGCTACCGACATTTTTTTTCCCCTCCGTCTCTCCCCATCAAGTTGCGTCGGTCGTGCTTCTTTTTCGGTGGAGTGGCGGGACGGAGCGGGGTAGTTGGCGTGGGGAATATTTTTAGATGAGAAAAATCGTACTGTTTCCATTAAAATCGAACTTTTAAGCACTTTATCAAGGACAAGCATATAATCTTCTTCTTACTTGGAGAATCATGCCAAAAATCGATCTAAACTTGTTAAAAGAAAATATTCTTTAGAAGTTGTTGTCAAATTCGATGACAATTGGAACGTAAAGCCATGTAACTTTGTCGAGTTTTATTTCCGCATAAAAAAAAAGAAAAACAAAAAAAAAAAAATGAAAAAGAACAAGAAAGAGAAAGTAATGAAAATGAACAAAAGATGAAACGAAAAATGAAAAATGAGAAAAATAATATTAGATTAACGAGTGTCAAAAACATCGAAACCCAACGAAATCTATATCAAATAAAATAGTACGTATAGGTTTTTTTTTTTTTGAATTATTTATAGGATTTATTTATTGGCTCCGCGTTGATAAACGATTTTTTTTATTTTTTGAATAAAAAAGAAAAAATGAAGGAAAAAGAAGAGGTGAAAAAAATACGAAAATAATAAAAAAAGATTTTTTTTGACGGCGAGATTTGAATTAGTATTTTTTAGTACACCCATTGAAAAGTACCCTTAGATATGTTTGAAAGGTACTCTCGTTTATTTTTTTTTCGTTTTTTTTTCTTTTTTTTTTTTTTTTCTTTAATAAAACAACTTCGTTATTTTTGAAACTTAATTAATCAACGTAATAGCTCGAAGATGTGTTAATTTAATTATTTATAAACGTCTTACGGTACTCTCTCTTTCTCTCTTTCTCACTTTCTCTTTTTATCTCTCTTTCTCTCTCTCTCTCTCTCTCTCTCTCTCTCTTCCTTTCTCTCTGTATCTTTCTCTTTATCTTTCTCTTTCTCTCTCTTTCTCGATAAATGTCAATAATATTCTCGTCGATCAATTCAATTTTAGACACCTTGTATATTTAATTAGATATCGTTCACGATTGAGTCAAGGTGCAAAAGGACCCAATTGAATTTAGTACGATGCTGAACATTTAAAAGGTAAAATGAGAAATTATAAGGAAATAGGAAAATTTCTCTCTCTCTCTCTCTCTCTCTCTCTCTCTCTCTCTCTCTCTCTCTCTCTTTCACTCGCTCGTTCTCTCTCACTCGATCTCTCTCTCTCTTTTAAAAAGAGAAGAAGTTCTATTTACAAAAGGAAATATATTTAAAAAAATTTTTTTTTTTTCTATTTTAAACTCATTACTATTGGGTATACATTTTTTCATTGTAATTTTATTATTTAATATATAGAATTAATATGACGGATTTGGAATGCTTGAATTATTTTCAAAATTCTATTAACATGTACGAGAAATTGATTGTTAAAATTGTTCTTTTTTCATTTTCTTGTTTGGTTTGTTTGTTTGTTTGGTTTCTTTTTCCATTTTTTTTTTTTTTTTTTAACGCAAGAAAAGAAGAAGCATTTTGTTTTTGTTCTTTTTTTTTTTTTTTTTTCGTTCTGTTTCGTTTCATTTCGTACGAATATTTTTTTATTAATATATTCGTAAAATTTATTTTTTCCAGAAAATCCAACTGGTACAACGAGCGACGAGAGCGGAGTTGAACAGCTTCAAATACTTCGTGACAAATATGAAGGAAAATTGACCACTTCTCTTTACACGGGAACGCTCTTTGTTGCCTCGGTAGCTTCAATATTAGCACTTGGTGCCATTTATTTGACGAACTATCAGGTTGGTCCTTTATAATTTTTTAATTTTTATTCGAACCAACACTCATATTGTATTAAAATATAATTATTCAGATGTATACATATACACAGATATATATAACTATATGACATATATATATATATATATATATATATATATATATGTGCATATATATAATATATATAAATAATATTTATATATGTATGTAAAATATATTATATATATAAATAAAATGTGTGTGTGTGTGTGTGTGTGTGTATGTGTAGAAGAAATATTTGATTCTAATTTTTTTTATTATTATTATTAAAAAGAATTATTTATTAAAAATCATATTGAGTATCTCCATTAACAATTTGCTATTTCTATCATTGACAAATTAAAAATATTGTTCTTTTTTTATTTCGATTTATATCCGATTTATTATTATAATATTTTTTTTTGTTTTTTATTTTATTATTATCGATTTATTATTTTTATTAAAAGCCGCATTATCTTTCCATTAATCAAATTAATAAAAATGAACTCCTACAACGTAACGAGGAATAAAGAAAAGAAAATCTCTTTTGTCATTTCTTTTTATTTGATTTTATTTTATTTTATTTTTTTTTCAATTTCAATTACGCGCGACAACAATTCGCATGTTAACGATATTAAAATTATCATATGTCGGTAATAAACAATTGAAATTATTTTTATCATCGAACAAATCTCAGGACGGATGTTTGAATATTGTTCCTTCTTTTTTTCTATTTATTTATTTATTTTTTTTTTTCTTTTTTTTTTTTGCGATTGATTTTAATTCTTCGAAATTTATCTCTTAGGCATTTCTCACGATTCGGCGTTAAACTAAACTCCCATCCTAATCGATAATTAATCTTTGTCGAAACTAACGAACACATCTAAGGATCGAATATTTAGGATAGTAAACTCTGTTAACACGTTCACGGTTCTCCAATAACAAACGTGGACCATGTGAACGATCGATGGCATAGTTTCGATACATAGAACCAACGAAACACACGTGAAGTGAATTTCTAATAGAATTCTCTAAACAGTCGTACGATTCTTTTTTTTTTCTTTTTTTTCTTGTTTTTTTTTTTTTTTTTTTTTTTTTTTTTTTTTTTTTTTTTTTTTTTTTCAAAAAGCGTCGGTATGTTGATTGCGAAGAGAGAAAGAGTGGTGTTAAAAAAAAAAAAAACAAATACCTAGAACATAAAAAAAAAAAAAAAAAAAATAGAAATAACTATTGACTTTGTTGATGAAAAATAAAGATCTTCATCGTATATTCGAAATAAAAATAAAAATAAAAATAAAAATAAAAATAAAAATAAAAATAATAACAAAAAAAGAATAAAATAAATTTGTTATGAATACGCTGAAATAAAAAATAAGTCTTCTTTTTTTAATATAAGTACAAATATTTATATTATTGTTTAAATGTATATTAAACAAAATTATGTATATATATATATATATATATATATATATATATAAAACATTTAAAACGTTATAAATTTTTTATTACAATATATACAAATTATTTGATAATCTTCGTCGTCGTAGAATTGAATTAAAATTTGTATTTATTTTCATTTAAAATAATACCAGAAGTATTATGCTCTTTGAAAATATAAATATATAATTTTAAGCTTTCGTGAAATAAAATTTGCATTTAACCAAAGAACGATCGAGCAATTCATATTACGTCAGAAGTAAACAAGATGCTCGTTGCAACCACACTGATTCTCACTTATGAAAATCCTTTTTTTTTTTTTTTCTACTTTTTCTCCCTTTTTCTCTTCTTCTTCTTCTTTTTTTTTCTTTTCTTTTCTTTTTTCTTTTTTTTTTCTTTTCTTTTTTTTTTTTTTTTTTTTTTTATTTGCAAACGGCTCTTTCAACTCGCAACGTTGCAGTCTTTTCAAGTTAATATCAGCAACTCTATAGGTACATATTATAGGTATATATATATGTAGTATGTATGTATAGAGCGGTCGACTATCGTTAAACAATACTAGTTTTGTCTTTTATATTATCCGCCATCATTTTTAAACGGAACACATTGTCAAAATGACTGGTTACGATATTTTATTGTGAAAAAAAAAAAAAAATGAAAAGGAACACAAAAAAAAAAAATAAAATAAAATGAACGAGATGCATACTCTTTTTTATATCGTTTAATTCTTTGTTTCTTAAAAAAAATAAAAAAATAAAGAAAAAAGTCAATCTACATATATCATATATTTGACGATATATACGAGTTTATATGTATTTGTTTTTTTTTTTTTTTTTTTTTTAATTTTTATAAATTACAACAAGCTTCATTAGAAAAGTTTAAAAAATCTAACATAACCTAATCTCTATATTTGAATAATAAGATGTGATAATAATTTAATTAAATTTGCCATAGTTTAATTATAATAAAAGTTAATAATAATATTGAATTAATTAATTAATAATTTTTTATTTATAATCAGTAAATGAATATTTTAATTATTTCATTTATTTTATTCGTATTATGTATTTAATTGATAAATCGTATGATAAGCTTTTTTGAAAAGATTACAAAACGTAACGAATACTTTTGTAAGATAATGAATTACTACTAATTATTTTATATATTAAATTGTTATTAATTATTTTAATTTAACATTTATTTTTATATAATAAATTGCAAGGAAGCATTAATCCAATTTTTCTTTTTAAATAATAATTTATCAGCTTGTTCTATTTTACTTTTCTATAAATAATAAATTAAAAATCTAATCTTATACTTTTGCTGAATAAAAAAAATATCAAACTATACTAATCTCTAGTTTTAATTAATAAATTACAGTTAGAAAGAAAGTCGATCAATCTTCTCTTTATGTTCTTTCATTCTTTCTTTCTTTCTTTCTTTCTTTCTTTCTTTCTTTTCTTTCGTTTTTTTTTTCATCTTGTTTTTCTTCTTTCCTTTTATAATTTTTACGTAAGAAATGAAAATAAGTTATCCATCGTATTTCAGAATACTTTATTATTCCACAATTCTTTGTTAATATAACGCACGTTACAGAAAATTAGCAATTTAAATTTACAACCCTATTGTTACCATTCCACCCACTGTGTGTGAACCCTTATCAGGACGAAATCGGTCAGTTGCCATGGGATTTATTACCCTTTCAAAACTTCATTCTAGAAACCATAATCGTTCCTCATCAAGCTCGTTAATGCTTTAACATGTTCGTTTTCTTTTTTATATATTTTCTTTTATATAATCTCAAAATAATTGAACAGAATAAATTTATTCGTATAATTCCAATACTTAATGGTCGATATTGAAATGAATTATTGCGTCGTTGATTACGGTACGATGTAATAATTGAGTTACATACACACTCGTATATGCATATATATATATATATATATATATATATATATATGCACATATATATATATATATATATTATATTATATATATATTATAATATAATAATTATATCAGTTCTAAGTAAAAATTTAAAAAATGGCGATTTTTATTAATTTATAATTAATAATTAAAAACAGTCGAAAATCTTTTGTTTGTTATTAATTAAAATTTTATATTAAATTTTCAATCTAATCTATCTTTATATACATACATATGTCTATGTATATCGTATACAAGGTGATTCAATAATAATAATCATTAAAAAATTATAATAATTATAAAGTTATGTTGGTAATAAAACATTGTTAATATTATACATATGTTATAAATATATATATATATATATATGGGGTGACTCGATAATTATATTCATTTAAAGTTAAAATGAAAAAAGAAGAAAAGTGTCGATTTTTTTTATTAATTTACATTACTAATCAAACACGATTTATGTTTACGGGTGTATTATTATTCGTTCAATTAAAATTTTATTATAGATTTTTGATAGAATTTACTGATTTTGAAAAGAATTGTATCGGAGATGTTTCTTTGAAAGATATATACACATAAACCGTATGTTAATACGAACCAATCGATTTGCAGTTGATCGTAATGTGGAAATGATGAAAATGTCGGATCGTTTATTAATATTCGATGTAATGCGCGAAGAGACACGTTTGAAAGCTTTATCGCGACGTACATTCTTTTATTCCATAAAACAATATGTTTGAAAATGAATACGAAATGATAAAGGGGAAAAAAAAAAAAAAAAGAAAAAGAAGACCAAAAAAAAAATTGCATCAGAATTAATATCATTTTTTATTTTATAATTTATTTTCACGAAGCGACGTCAATTTTCATTACGATCAGGAAAAACTTCATTGAGATTAATTTAATGATGATGAATCAAAAGTTGCAAATTTTTTTTAATATTTAAATATAAAAAGTAAATTGGAATAATATAAATATAAAAATATTACGTATATAAGATAGTAAATGAAAAAAAAAAAAAAAAAAAAAAAAACAAAACAAAAGTATAGAATTGAAAATGTTAAATATAAAAAGAAATTAAATTAAACAAATAGAAAATATCAGATATGCGTAAATGAAGTTATAATAAAATTGAATAAAAATTACATGAAAATTATATGATAAAAAAAGTTTCTTTTTTTTTTTTTTCTTTTTTTTTTTAATTTACTATAAAAATAAATCGAGTAAATTTTTATATATTAATCGGTATGACAAACATGTGAATATAAACGATATATGATTCTACGTACAAATTCGACATTAATGCAACTATCTAAATATTATGTTTTAATTTTCAGGATATCTCTCACATTGTATTACCAATATCAACATTATCAGTGATGTTAGTCTCATCATTGAGTCTATTGGTCGTCTCACAATTACCTTCTACGTTAACATCAGTTAGAACGAGATTTCTCGTGGGACAACTATCATCTGTGATCCTTGGATTTGGTATCCTGATACTTGGCGGTGCTATTCCAATGTTTGCTTGCATCCTTTCGATTACGGCAGCCCTACCAAGGATTAAAAGACTCAGACCAACTATAGGTCCTTTTATCCTAGCTATTATGCACGTGGGACAGAGATTTATTTTTGAAAAAGAATTGGTCGATTACAAATTAAGTCAAGTGAGTTTTTTTTATATATTTCTATAAATTTTATTATGGATAAATATTATGTATAAATATTACATATATTTATTATATATATATATTTATATTAATATTTATAATAATCATTACAATATATATATACATATATGTATAAAGAGAAAAGATGAAACAAAGCAAAACAAAACAAAACAAAAATTACAAAAAAAAAAGAAAATATTTTACTTCAACTTTTTAAATATCTTTCTTTAATCAGTATTATTTTTTTTCTTCGCTTACTCATTAATTTTTATTATCATTTCAATAATTGTACATAAAGCATCAATATCGTGATTTAATAATTTTCCTTTTACTAATTTATCATCTAAATTTCACTTTCCCTGGATCTCTCTAATCCTAAGGCTAATTCGTTTGACACCATTCACTATCTTTATCGAGTCAATAAATTTACCCTTTTCTCTCTCTTTCTCTCTAATTCTCTCTCTCGCTCTCTCCATCCCTCCCTCTTTCTATTGACTTTCATTGCATTTGACACGTTTCTCTCTCTTTCTTTCTCTTTCTATTTTTCTATCAAGAACACTTTTCTCAATAACGTCAGAAATTCCATTCTCTTTCTCTCACTCTCTCTCTCTCTCTCTCTCTCTCTCTCTCTCTCTCTCTCTCTCTCTCTCTCTCTCTCTCTCTGTCTCTCTTTCTTTCCACCCAATGTATATTTCTTGATATACAGATATGCCATATAAAAAAAAAAAATAAAGATAAATTGATATTTCGTCTATCACGTATTAATAAATACGTCGAACATGAAAAATATTCGTTGTATGTTCCTCAACTGAATGAGAGAGAGAGAGAGAGAGAAGAGAGAGAGAGAGAGAGAAGAGAGAGAGAGGAAGATAGAGAAGCTTTCCATTTACTGCCCATCTCGCTATTTCTTTGTGAATAAGAAAGATCAATAAAATCCTTCGTCCGTGTCAATAAAATCCTTCAAGATCAAACTTGGATTGAGTAAGATTGCAAATAGATACTAGTTTCTATGTATTGCATCTACATGTATGTGTGTGTGTGTATATATATATATGTGTGTGTTTGTGTGTATATGTGTACAAGACGGCTCTTTTATCTCAAAGAAACTTTCGATTTAAAGTTTCACAATTTCCAAGCTAATCAATCATCTAGCATCTCCAACTTTTATATATATATATATATATGTATGTATGTATTTACAAATTATTAATTATATATATATATATATATATATATATATATATATATATATATAATTATTTTAATTGTTTTAAGAAAATAGTATATTATTATTATTATTATTATTATTATAATCATCATCTATTACAAATTATATATAATATATATGTGTGTATATAAAGAGAATTATTAAAATCGATGAAAAAGTTCTCTGATATAATTTGAATTCATTTAATCGAAAATAAATGGAAAAACTTGTTTGAAAACAGATAATTATTGAAGAAAAAATTGGATTAGTTATTTATTCAATGTGAATTAACATGATCTGGTATGATTTTTGTCTAAATAAGTAATAACCAATCTAAGTTGAGATCAGAAAGTTATTAAAAGAAACATCGTTGTCCTTTACGCGGTAGCAAAGATAAACATCCATTGGGTATTTATATGCCATGATTAATCCAGATAGGAAGAGAGTACGTAAACCTAATTATGTAAACATTGTTTCTACCGAATGTATGTACCAACAGTGATGATGGTGGTGGTGATGATGGTGGTAATGGTGGGGGTGTTAAGGACGAGGGTGGGGGTGGGTATGGTACATTGAGCTAACAAACGTGAGTTCTCTGGCAATTTTAAGCAATACTCGTAATACGTTCAAATGATACGTAAATCTAGTACTATAGCATATGTATAAATATATTTCAGTAATATAAAGATCTATACTTGGTTCAGGTACACACACACACACACACACACACACACACACACACATACACATACACATACACATGCATTTTCATTATCAATTATAATTGAGGTAGGAATAATGTTTAATTTGTTTCTTTTTATATAAATTAATTTTCAATCAAATAAATGCGACTGTTTCAGAGAAATAGAGAGAGAGAGAGAGAGAGAAAGATTTGTCTATTATATGTATTATTTATTATAATTATTATAATTATTTCATAATACTTGAAATATATAGTATCAGAATAGGAATTAGGAAATAAATTGAAGTAAGTCTTAATTATATTATCGATAATTAATTAAATTAATTAAATTCGGGGATAATTGATTTTTGAAAATGTGTTTGTGGACGAAGTGTTTGGGTATTTAAAAAAATTTCAGATTATTAAAATGAAAAAAAAAAAAAAAAAGAAAAAGAAAAAAATTATCTTTCCTTTTTTTTTCTCCCTACGCATTTTTGTTACGATTTTGTTGCAATTATTATGAAAAAAAGTCATTGAATCTAATTATAAAATTATCATGAAAATTTATTGAATTTAAGATAATGAAAATAAATATTTTCAATAAATTTTGTATCATTGTAATTATAATAATTAATATATTATTTTATAATCATTATTATTATTACTATTATTATTATTATTATTAAATTATTATTATTATTATTATATTGAACAGATAATAAGCGAGGCTATATTGATGTTCACTGCGATCCTGGCAGGACTTTACTACAGGATTCTTACAGCAACGGCACATCAAAGGACCTTCGCTGGTACGAAAACGGTGATCGAGTCTCGGATAAAATTAGAATGCGAAAAAGAACAGCAGGAACAATTATTGCTAAGCGTTATTCCGGCCTACATAGCAGCAGAGGTAAAAGAACAGATGATACTTACGAATATTCTCTCTACAGAAATAGCCGAAAGAAAATCAAACGAAATGAATCTAAATGAAATCAAACGAAATCAAACGAAATCAAACGAAACGATAAATTGATTAAATATTTCGATAATATATATATATATATATATATATATATATATATATATATTATTTTGTTTATCTAATAAAAGATTTTTTTTTTTTTTTTTTTTTTTTTTTTAATTTATTTTATAATACAAGTTGATGAAAATTATTGCATATCGTATGCGATTAACATCATAGCTAATAAAATTGATCTTTATTGGGTAGTCGAATTTTTAAATGATTTTTCAAATTGATTAATCTTTTTTGAGAATTTTTAGAATTGATTTCTTTTGTTTTTTTTGTTTTCAAATTATAAAACTCCACATTTCTTAAGTTTTATAAAATTACAAAGTCAACTATAATATTTTTAGTTCATTTTTTTTTTTTTTTTTTTTTTTTTTTTTTTTTTACTGGAAAAAATCACGTGTAACTTATTAGAGAAATATTTAAGCTTAATTAAGAGATACAATTTTAATTAATTATTGATATAATTTATTTCAGCATAATCTCAATTACGTTCGATAAAATATTTTCAATAAATATTTATTAATATTATCGTATCATAATAATAATAATAATTATTATTATTATATTGTTTGTTTCGTAAATATTTTCCATTCATTTCAAATTTGTAATCATAATTTCCGATCAGAAATAATCATGGTATATAGAATATACGCAAAATAATATGGCTTGCGATCTGCATAAACGTATACAGGTTTCTTTCTTTTTTTTTCTTTTTCTTTTTTCTTTTTTGTTTTTTGTTATTTTCTTTTTTTTTTTTTAACTACGCGTACTTCACACAGCATCGTATTCGAAATTTAATTAAACAACAATTTAATTTAATAATCCAATTTCGATACTTACTTTTTTCAATATGTCACTTAATTATAATACTTTTTTAATTACACCTTATACGATATTAGTTCGAAATTACAAAACTTTTTATTAGATCTAAAGAGAAAAAAAAAAAAAAGAAAAAAAGAAAAAGTTACTCGACCCCGCGAAACATATTTTAATAATATTATAATTCGGTCCAAAAAAAGGACAAATAAATAAGTAAATAAATAAATAAATAAATAAATAAACAAAAGAGATAAATAAATTAAAATTTTTTACCGTATCTCCTTCTTTTTAATCCATTTAGCGAAGCAAACTTCGCTTCGATCTTTTTTTTTCATTTTCTCTTTTCTTTTTTTCTGCGAACGTAAGCGAGAGGCAAAAAAAAAAAAGGAAAAGAAGGATAAAAAAAGAAAGAAGAAAAAAGAAAGAAAGATGTAGTAATTTTATCGAAAGAACATGCGATACTGTTTGCAGGTTAAAAGGAGTATAATGTTGAAAATGGCGGATGCTTGTCAGGAAGCTAATAAGCACAAACAGACCAGGTTTCATGAGATGTACGTGCAACGACATAACAATGTCAGGTCAGTTACGATCGAACACGAATATATTAGCTGTGAACATCGAAAGGTATACAAAATTTATATGTAGATGATGTTTTATATATATATATACACACACATACACACATACACACACATATATATATATAGTAATGATTGATTTATAAAATTACCTAAAAACTTTTGTTCTAATTGCGGATTAAATTGATTTTACAAATCAATCATTTCTTTTTTCGGAACCTTTTAGAATAATTTTCTATCTCTTTCTATTGTTTTTTCTTTATTTTCTTTTTCTTTGTTTTTTTTTTTTTTTTTTTTTTTTTTTTTTTTTTTTGGTAGATCATAAACAAGTTCCCAGACTTGTGTAGTTTTACGATCTGACAAAAAAGAAAAAAAAAAA
The DNA here is from genome assembly GCF_910589235.1 of Vespa crabro. NCBI lineage: Eukaryota > Metazoa > Arthropoda > Insecta > Hymenoptera > Vespidae > Vespa > Vespa crabro. The sequence goes on from NC_060975.1 coordinate 2,824,004, forward strand.
AACTAGGCTAAAAAATAGTCCGATGAAAGAAAAAAAAGTAATCGACTTTTTTCAAAATCACTTAAAAAAAAAATCTTTTGACCTATATTATGTATAATATCGAATAGAAAATATCGAGTTTAATATCATTGAACCATGATAAAGTTGATTACAAAAAGAGAGAGAGAGAGAGAGAGAGAGAGAGAGAGAGAGAGAGAGAGAGAGAGAGAGAGAGAGAGAGAGAGAGAGAGAGAGGATAAATATTCAAAAGGTTCTCGATACGTCTCTTCGTATTGGTTATTTACATCCCAATGAGATTAGATCTGGAGATTAGAGTGTTATGATGCATAGAAATTATGTTCATCAAGATGTGGCTTAATTAGACACGTAAACGCAGAGCCAAATGAGCGAGTAGAATAATCAAATCAGATTCTAATGATATTGCATGTAATAGAATAATTGGGAATAGATTAGAAACGTACGAGAGACATGTTTATTCTTCATTTTTCTCTTTTTTTTGTTGTTGTTGTTGTTTTTTGTTTTCTCGGATATTTATACGTCGATACTTTGAAAAATTATATTTCAATTTTTCTATCGACAATTAAATTTGATATATTTTTTATATTTTTTAAAGAGAGAACTCTACCATAGAATACAATATAGTATATAAAAATATTGGTATAGTATAACAATGTGTCGGTCTATTCTTATAATTTTATTTTTATGGTATATAATATTATTAATATAGTAGTATTTAATATAATGTATAGTATATTATATAACATATTGTATATATACTATACTATTAATAATACTATACAAAAAAGAAAGTAATCTCTGTATACTATTAGTATAACTTAATATAACGTTTATACTATACTATACTATACTGTATTATATTATTAGTAATACTAATAAGAAGAAAAAAAAATGATAGATAATGTATAAAATAATAATAGTATAACGATATTAATATGCTAATAGTATTGTATAATATAGTTTAAAAAATAAAATTATATGAAGTCAAACTAATAATATAACTATTATATATTAATAATATATTAAATAATCTAACTATAATTTTAATAATATATTAAACTAAACTAATTTATTTATTTTTTATTTATTTATTTATTTTCTTTCTTTTTTATTTCTTTTTATTTTTTTTTTTTATTTTTTTTTTCTTTTTTTCTTAATACAACAAAAATTTAAATCAAACAAAAGTCAAATTTTAATAGAAAGTTCTTCGATTTGAAAATTATGGAAATAAGATATTACTTTTTCCCCATTTAAAACTTCGTTGCCCGTCAATACGAGTTTAAGAGTTATGCATCAATGCAAACGATAAAGATCATCGCGTATTTTCACTGAAGCGAATTAATATGGGGAAATCCCATAGGTAATTCCATTTCCCGAGAGGTTTTAAGGGAGAAAAAGTAAGAGTCTTGTCCGATCTTCCGGAAAATCGAATTGCGAACTATCCTTTCGTTTCGATATATATAATATTACAAAATAGGTAGAAGCGAATATTTTTTTGTTCTTTTTTTATTTTTTCTTTTTTTTTTTTTATGAATAAGTATAACGTGTCGTCGTGTTAACTTTTTGTTTGTTGTTAACTTTTCTTGTTTACTTACAACTTATTATTCACATTAATCTTCTTAGTATCCTTTATGCGGACATCGTTAACTTCACGCCACTTTCCGAGCAACTTTCGGCATCCGATTTGGTAAAGACTTTGAACGAACTCTTTGGCAGATTCGATCAAATCGCTCAGGTAAATATTATTTAAAATATTATATATATATATATATATACATATATATATTAAATTATATATAAACATTTTGTATATAAATTTTTTTTATTATCCATCTTAATAAATCTAATGAGAAATATAATAATAATAATAATAATAATAATAATAATAATAATAATAATCAGAAGAAGAAGAAGAATTAAAATATTAGTATAACTATAATCTATTAAAAATATTGTTATTAGTATAATAATAATATACTTTTGATAATTATACACTAATATAATATATTATTATTGATATCATTATTATTGGTAATTGTATTATTAAACATATTTATTATTATTATTATTATTATTATTATTATTATTATTATTATTATTATTATTATTATTATTATTATTATTATTATTATTATTATTATTATTATTGTTATTGTTATTATTAATATTATTTTGATCATCGTTTCCTTAAAGAGTTATTATTAATTAATATTCTATATCTTTATGATCTCCTCATAACTATAATACTAACATAATGATCATTACTAGCATGATGATCATAATGTATATTTTATTCTCATAAATCTTCAATTATTAATTATGAAAGATTGCAAATGAAAATTTGTACGATTATCGAAGTCGATAAATAATATTCCCTATAAGAATTAAGAGTTAAGGAACATTTCATTGAAGCACTTGGAAATCGATTTCGTCTATTCTAAATTAAGAATTCTTTATGTATCTAACAATACATATACATACATATATATATATATATATGTATATATATATATATATATATATATATATATATATAGTCCACAGATATGGGTAAATATACATATATACATATGTAATCAAAATACATGTATGTAAAAATACATACGTAGTCAAGTTATATCTACATATACATACATACATAAATAAATATATACATATATACATAGAAACTAATCCATACACATAGATACAGTCTGTTGCTGTTTAAAAAAGGATCTTTCGATAGATCGATAAAGGAACGTAAGGCAAGTAATATTGCACGAGGATATCTCGTTATTTTTATGTGAAATTACTTTTAAGAACGAATTTATTGGTACGTAAAGATTAAATTAAAAATGAAAAAGAAAAGGAAGAAAGAAAGAAAGAAAGAAAGGAAAAAAAATAAATAAATAAATAAAAATAACAAATTTATCGTTATGGCGCAAAATTAATTATTAAAAATAAGATTAAAAGAGAAAAAGAAAACAAAAGATGCAATATAAATTGAAGGAATGATATTTTTAGAGAAAAAAAATCAATTAGGTCAGTTGCAAAGAGATAGAAAAGGAAAAAATATGCTTCGTTGTGCATTGTACATACACACACACACACACACACACCCAATCAGAAAGAAAGAAAGAAACATATATATATATATATATATATATATATATATATATATATATATATATATATATATATATATTTATATATAGGATGGATCAAAAGTCTTTAAGTCAGGCAAAAGTTTGAAAGTAATATTAAAAAATATAATAACTTTTATCCCGAAGACATTTAAAGCTCGCATAGTTAAACTTGTAATTTTACTAGCCGGATTTCGTGTAGTTTTACAATAATAATCAACAACAACAACAATAACAACAATATAAATATGCATATATATATATATATATATATATATATATATATATATATATGCATAGAAAGTTTTGAAAGATATTTAAAAACATTTAGAAAGTTTTGACCGATCGTAAGAATTTTATCGAGGATCATCGAAGGACCTCTGACCTACCTTGTATATATATATATACAAGGTACATATATATATATATGTAGAAGTTCGATACAGTCGTTTCGTCGATACTTACAACATTCGATCTCTGTACGTATTATCGCCATTCGTTATATGTCTAATGATTAAATGTTATACGGATTATAGACACTATAATGAATGACAATATATCAGATAATATATATATGTATATATTTGTACGCGCATGTGTGTGTGTGTAAGATCATATTTCTAGTTAGGCCTTTAATAATCAATTTCTCTTATCAATTTAGTAGGTATCATCGTCGATGTTAATAGTATATACCTTGACCGGTATCTAATTCGAAACGTATCGAAGAGATCAAATGAGTGAAATAGGAGCAAAGTGTGACTGGAGAGGATAGGGGTGGGGAGAGAAAATAGAAAAGGAAACAAACGGTGAAAGAAAGAAATCGAATAATCCCGATGGAGTATGAAAAGAGAGAACAGTTTCTCTATTTCTATTTCTATTTCTATTTCTATTTCTATTTCTATTTCTATTTCTTTTTGTAGTATTTTTTTTTCTCATTTTTCGTTTCTTTTTTTCTTTTTTTTTTTTTTTTCCTTTTTTTTTCGTTTATTGTTTATTTATATTGTTATCTGTATTGACGTAATCGATTAATATAATTAAAAATGAATATGATCTATTATATGTATTAATATACGTGTAAATAATAATTTGTTTATTTTATTATTATATGTCTGTCGATATATTTGGATTAATTCGTCAAGGAGGAATTTTAATTTAATATTAATTACTTTTTTAGTTACTTTTTTAGGAAATGTTTAAATGCATGTGACACGTTTGTATTTATCGCTTTTTTCTATCTATCTATCTCTCTCTCTCTCTCTCTCTCTCTTTTTCTTTAAAAAGCGCGCGAAAAATTAAAACAATCATCATTATCATCGTCATTCAATCATCACCATTATTTTCGTCATTATTAATATTATTCTTTTTTTATTATAATTATTAATATTATTATTAATATTATTATTTCGTTGATTATCGTTATTATTAACGCAATTATTTTTTGTTTCGAAATCAACGTGATATATGATGTATCACTTTAATCAAATAGATCGGTAAAACAGATTCGTTATATTTTCATCGATTATCATAATATTCACTTTTACGTTGAACGTTGAAATTTTTGTTGTAAATATTTTTCCTTTCTTTTTTCTTTTCTTTTTTTCGATTTTTTTTTTTCCTTCTTCAAGAAAAATAACACGTTTCTTGTTCATTCGTGTAAACAGAAGAAGCTTTGGATCGTATCGGTTTAGTTGATTCAATGAAAAAACTCGAAAAAGGAACGAAAGGATATGACGATTGAAAATGTTTTCATATCGTATTGATTTTTTCCATCGAGTATTGTATTCAAAGAATAACAAAGGAACAAAAGAAATAGATTACTACTACTCATAGTTTTCTTCTCATAAATATTGGTATCATCCAGTATACTTTTACGATGATCTTTCATTGCTCGAAGAAAAAAAAAAAGAACAAAAAAAAAATAAAAAGACGAATTAAAAATTATAATATAATAATTGATAACCGCTTTTGAATTTCTCTTCGCCATATTGTCCTTCGCCATATTGTCTTTCGCCATATTTTTTTCCTACTTATGTATTCATTTAACAGGTGGCACTTGAGTCTAATCGAGGTAATAACTCGCCAAAAGTTTCTCTCCTTCTCTCTCTTTTTCTCTCTCTTTCTCTCTCTCTCTCTCTCTCTCTTTCTCTCTATCTTTTTATCCTTAAAAAAAAAGAGAACAAGGGAGAGAAAAAAAAGAACTAAAAGAAATAAAATTTCCATGAGAAAAATCTGCTGATTGTTAGAAAAAGAAAATGAAAAATTTTGCGGGTTTATTGAAAGCTCTTTAAAAAAGAATATATATATATATATATATATATATATATATATATATATATATATATATATATATATAAATTGACCGGGAAGATTTTTGCTTTTTTCGAGTGATAAACTAAAGAAACTTTTATAATTTGCATAATGTCACGTGACCGAGATACGATAGGGAGCGAATGAAAGAGAAAGAAAATATGTGGAAGTGAGGAAGAAAGGGAAAAAAAAAAAAGAAAAAACAGAACGAGAGAGAGAGAGAGAGAGAGAGAGAGAGAAAATGCGTGAGTAGACAGAAAGTAAGAGAGAGAGAGAGAGAGAAAATAAGTGAGTAAAAAAAAAAGCAAGAGAGAAAATACGTGAGTAGAGAGAAAATGAGAGAGAGAGAGAGAGAGAGAGAGAAAGATGTAGTATGCAATAAAGATAAAATTTTATCTAGGGGCTAACTGGTAAAATGTTGAAGAAAATCGTTTAGAACTTCCCCTTCTCATTTTCTGATTCATAAAGTGATGGATCAGTCGTTTAGAGATTGTACTTATCGATGAAAGTACATATTTTCCTTCGATCCTTGATATTATTATTATTATTATTATTATTATTATTATTATTATTATTATTATTATCATTATTATTATTACTACTATTATACTATCAGTCATCCCTTCCTGTCATTTTCTTTCATCGACTTTCATGGTAGATAAGGCCCGATAATAATGTTTATGGTTTAGTTAAGTATTCATGCTTGGTGAAATAGCGGAAGTATATACTTTAAAAATATCCGTAGTAATGATAATTTTCTTCTTTCCACGATAAAAGAATTAAATTCTATATATGACTATGTATCCATGTATGTATGTATATACGTATGTATGTATCCATGTATATATATATATATATATATATATATATATATATGTATATGTTACGTATATAATTTACAGTATGGATAAATGCATAATACATGTTATAACCTACTTCGATAGTCAGGTATTTTTAATACTTAAATAATATACAAAATATTTACATATACATGTATATGTACATACATACATATATATATATATATATATATATATATATTCATACATTTTTCTTGGGCAATATTTCGATTGAATTCATTGGATCTATTCTTAAATTTTCAGACTGTATTTTATTTTATTGTTCCTTTTTTTCTTTTTGTTTTATTCCATATCTTTCTTTCTGACAATAAAACATCCTTTTACAAATATTTGTTTTTTATATTGTTAGAGGTCGTTTGGGCAATATGTGTGCGCGCGCGTGTGCATGTGCATGTGTGTGTGTGTGTGTGTATTTCTTTTCTTTTCTTTTTTCTTTAAACAATCCTTATACTTTTTCTACTGTTTTTTTATAATTCGTTGAAACTGTTTTAAAAATATTGTAGTTTGCTTACTTTACACGATAGGATGCGCTAAGATGCATAACTTTTTATATAGGATAATAAATTCTTTAACTTTTTATATAGGATAATAAATTCTTTTTTGTTTTTTTTTTTTTTCCTTTTTTCTTTTTTCTTTTTTATACAATCTGCAACAACTTCGTTGGTAAAGAAAAATAAAACTTTAAAGGCGTTATTTTCTTTTTATTTTCTTTAAGCTACAAATAAATACAGGAGAAAATAAATAACGCTTTATTCAGTCTAAGAAATTCTCTCTCTCTCTCTCTCTCTCTCTCTCTCTATATATATATATATATATATATATATATGTATATGTATATGTATATATTTCGTAATGTATCAAGTTATTTTAATTTAAATAATTATTTTATCGAAAAAAAAAATAAAAATAGAAATAAAAATAAAAATAAAAAAAAACAGGATTACTTTTTTATCATATTTGTTACGAGTGTATAGGAGGTGTGTGTTAAGCATTTTTTTATTTTCAAAAAAAAAAAAAAAAATAGAAATGAAGAACAAAATTATTTTCTTTATACTATAAAACAAAAGAAAAGAAATCTGATGAAATAATGATTTATTTTTCTTGTTTTTTTTATTTATTTATTTTTTTTCTTTTTTTTTTTTTCAGGACAATCAATGCATGAGAATCAAGATATTAGGAGATTGTTATTATTGCGTCTCAGGACTGCCAGTTTCCCGACCTAATCACGCATATAATTGCGTCAATATGGGCCTGCAAATGATAGACGCCATTAGGTAAAACTTATTCATCGAAATGTTCATTGATTTGAAAGAAAAAAAGGAAGAAAAAAAAAGGAAGAAAAAAGAAAAGAAATGAAAAAGAAAGGTCATCAATAATTTCATGCTCTTTTTTTTTTTTTTTTTTTTTTTTTTTTTTTTTTTTTTTTTTTTCTTATATTCAATTCGCATAAATTCATTGAAGTTCATGCAAAATATAATTTGTAAATGATTATATTTATATAATATCATGACAATGAAATTATTAAATATTCGTTGACAATGAATCATTTGAGTATTTTCATTTTGACAATTAAATATAGTAATAAATATAAATATAATAAATAAATAAATTTATATATATATATATATAATTTAAATATAATTAAATATAATATGTAAGTGAATGAAACAATGAATCAATGAAATCATTAAATAATTCTTGACAATCAAATTATTTAAATATCTTCATTTTGAGATTATTAAAAAATCAACGTTTCTTATCTTTATCTTTTTACTTTTTTCATTTCTTTTCCTTATCAAGATTCGTACGAGAAGCAACTGGTTTCAACGTGGATATGAGAATAGGAATCCATACGGGAAACGTTCTATGCGGTGTCCTAGGTCTTCGCAAATGGCAATTCGATGTTTGGAGCGATGACGTTACACTTGCAAATCATATGGAGAGTGGTGGTCTTCCTGGGTAAGATCAGGCTATTGAAATTGTTAAAAGGTATGAGATATGTTTCAGATAGAGTACAAGAAAGAGAGAATGAAAGAAAGAAAGAATATTAATACTAATGATTAAGATCAGACAATTGAAAATGTTAAATGTATGAGAAATGTTAAAATAGATTAAAAGAAAGAGAGAATTAGAAAGAATGAGAGAATGAGAGAGAGAGAGAGAGAGAGAGAGAGAGAGAAAGAGAGAAAAAAATGTTAATGAAATGTTAAGATTAAAATTAGGCAATTTAAAATTGTTAAATATATGATATACTTTCAAAAAAAAAAAAGATATATATATATATATAGAAAAGGAGAGGGAAATGTTAATGAAAGAAAATTAAATAAAATAACACTTTCTATTGTATCTAAATCTTTGTCAAGGAGGGTCCACATAACAAAAGCCACCCTTCTTCAGCTTGGTGATCGTTTCGAGGTCGAGCCAGGGGATGGTGGATCGCGTGAGACTTATCTGGCTCAGCATAAAGTAGAGACCTTTCTTATAGTGCCACCTAAGGTAGGGTTTATAATAATACATCCTAAGTGTCCTCTTTAATCTTTTATCTTTTTCTTTTTCTATTCTTCTTTTTTTTCTTCTCTTTTTTTCTTTTTATGTAAATTAAGGAAAAAAAGAAAAAAAGAAAAGAAAAGAAAAAGAAAGAAAAAAGAAAGAAAGAAAGAAAGAAAGAAAGAAAGAAAGAAAAGAAAATATCAATCTTGATATAAATAATCATCTGTCTGTTATTTAAGATTTATATAATAGTTTTAAGTATATAACAAGATGAGATTGCTCGTGTCTCTCTCTCTCTCTCTCTATATATGTGCATATTACTTTGTTCTCTTTTCTTTCTTATACCTAATCTTCTGTAATGTTACAAAAAAAAAAAAAAAAGAAAAAAAAGAAAATGAATTTTTTTCTTTCTCTCTCTCTTTTTTTTTTCTTTTTTTTTTCTCTTCTTTCTTCTTCTTTCTTTTTCTTTCTTTTTTCGTTTTAAATACAATACGTTAAAGCGCATTGTGTTAGAGCACATGGAAAAACACGACAGTTGGAAATTTTGATGAAATCATGTTTACAAAATCAGATTATAATTATACATGCCATACGAGAGTATTAATTTCGATTTTAGAATAGATAAAACTCTCTTCTCATGACGAGATTACTATCGGTCATTCAATTATGCAGAAAAACAACGAAGAAAATGGACTAGAAAATGGTGGCAATAGTATTCGAGGACCTGGACCTGTTCCTACGAGGTAAACATCGTTGTTTCTTCTTATTTTTTTTCTTTTCTGCGTTTCCTTCCTTCTCACCTATCCCTTCCACCCTCATTCATTATTCTCAATCACTATGAATTCATAATGTATAGAAAAATAAATCATTTTTTTTTTCTTTTTTTTATTCTTTTTTTTTTTTCTATTTGCGATGATAGATCAAGACCTAGCAGTAAAATGACCAAATACGTGGAATGCTGGGGTGCAGATAAACCTTTCGCAAATATCGCTGAGGCAACATTGGCAAAAAATATTGGATTGACGGTAAGAAGTAAAATGAAAATTTTGAAATATCATATTAAATCATTTCTATGTGTTAATTTTGTATGTGTATGTATGTATATGTGTGTGTGTGTGTGTGTGTGTGTATTTTTTTTCTTTTTGTTTTCAGAGCATCGCCATGATCGAGTCTAATCTTTTGGCGAACAATACCAATTGTCTTGACGTCAAGTGAGTCCCATGCATATTAATCAATAAAAATCAAATCGAAATTTGTCTTTGTCTAATTTACAAAAAAGAAATAAAATAAAATAAAATAAAAAGAAATATAGGAATATATTTGTGATGATTAATAAAAACAAACGAGTATAATCCATGCATATAAAAAAAAAAAAAAACCATATACGTTTTTAAACACCAGTCTTTATTTAATTTGAATAAAAAAAAAAAAAAAAAAAAAAAAAAAAAAAACATTAGAGATCTTTCGAACGATCGATATAAAAATGAAGATATTCTGTATAAAAGAAAAAAAGAAAAAAAAAATACAGAAAAAAGAAAGAGGAAAAAAAAGAAGAAAATAAATAAATAAAAAAAGAAAAAAAAACCCATACAATACATTTCAAAATAATAAATTCTACATTCTTGTCTGATAAATAGGCAATGGTGTGGTGGTAGCGAGGACATATTACCTTTCACCTATTGGTTCAAGAATAAGCATCAAGAACTTCAATACAGAGAACAAAAGGATGAACAATATCCTTGGTATCTTATCGCATCCAGCATCGTTTATACAACCATGTTTTGCATTCAAATAGTCTATTTGCCAAGGTGAAATGAAAATCAAAAGAAATTCTGTTCTATTCTATTCTAACGTAGAAAATAATTAATTAATTATAATAAAAGAACGTGAAAGGGCGTATGATTTATCAAGGATAAATATATATATATATATATATATATATATATATATTTTTTTTTTATATATATAGGAGCGTCACCGTTTATGGATGTTTCTCAGCTGGTTTGGTTTCATTGTCGATAATCGCCGGAATTTCTTGGTTTGCTGGTAAAACGAGATGCGAGAGCGAATTGGATACACCAGGAGAAGTGGCACTTTGTCGTGGAATGAGAATGACCGTTTATTTTATCACAGCATCTTTGGCAACTGCCTCATCCGTTATCAGTTTAATCGATATTGATCATAACTCTTATCAGGATACACCGGTATGTTCAATATTTAATATTTAATATCTTAGTGAAATGAATTAATAATATAACTAGAAATTAAATTTTCCGATTAATTGAATTATGTTGTGAAAATTCTCTAGATTGTAGGACAACACCATGGGGATTAATTTTGAACATCTATTCAAATTCTTATATTTGTCCATCGTACGATTCCATGAATTTTCTTTTTATAATTGACAAAATTGAAAATGGGTTTTTTTTCAAACCTATTGATGATTATCATTTCTGAGGCTTTAAAGAATATATAGTATTTTTTTTTTGTTTTTGTTTTTTTTTCAAAGTCAAAATTATTCATTCCATATAAATGACGGGTATTATATCCCTGAGATTTTGGGCACCTTTTATGCACAACTTGAAATTCTTTTCAATTGTACACAATTAGAATTAATTACATATAATTATATATTAGGTTGGAAACTATGAAACGGGCGTTTTTATTTAGTTATTTATTGTCATTCAACGCCCGTTTCATAGTTTCCAACCTAATATTTTAATTAAATATAGTATAATAATTTCTAATAATTCCAATTAAAATCATCTAATATTTTAATGTTTATTTATTATATCATTAATGTTGACATTTCGACGAACTTGTATTATTATTATTATTATTATTATTATTATTATTATTATTATTATTATTATTATTATTATTATTATTATTATTATTATTATTATTATTATTATTATTATTATTATCATCATTATTATCATTATTATTAAAATTATTCAATATTTTTAATATACTTTATCGTTATCGTAATAATGTCTTTTGATATAGAAACTAATTGCAAATATCAATGTTTCTTTTTTAGTTATACATATACTCGGCAACGATTGCATTAGTCGTCAGTTGGACTCATCTACGAGTAGGCTTTCTATTAAAACTCATAGTTATGATAATAACAATTATCATGATATTATTAATTTTATCTCAGGCACCGATTATAGAGCTTTATTATAGAGAACACAATATGGAGTAAGTAAACCGTGTTCTATTAAATATGATCTAATAAATGACAATTATTATTTAATTTATCTTTATTATAAATTTATGTGTATAGATTTCAAGGATTAAATTACTTATTGGAAATAGGATATTTATTGTTATTGGTGGCATTTGTATTACATGTCTTAGACAGACAGGTTGAGTATACAACTAGAACAGATTTTCTTTGGAAGAGTAAGTTAAAGGTCGAACAAGATGACGTTGAGACCATGAGAGGAATTAATAAGATTCTATTGGAAAATATACTTCCCGCGCATGTGGCCGATCATTTTCTTGCGACTAGAGCAACGCAGGTTGATAAACGATTGTATAATCTTTCTTTGTTCTTTCATTGGGAAATTAATTTTTTTTTCCTTTTTTTTTTCTTCGATCAACAATATTTTTATTCCATCATTTGATGTTTTTCTTTTTTTATTTATTTTTTTTTCTTCTCTTTTTTTTTCTTTTTTTTTTTTTTTTTTTTTTTTTTTTATATATATTATTTTTTAGGATCTCTATCACGAAAGATACAGCAGTATTGCAGTGATGTTCGCTTCAATACCAAATTACAAGGAATTTTACGACGAGACTGATATAAATAAACAAGGCCTAGAATGTCTGAGACTTTTAAATGAAATTATTTGCGACTTTGACATGCTTCTGTTGAAACCGAAATATTCGGGCATTGAGAAAATCAAAACGATTGGAAGTACTTATATGTTGGCGTCTGGCTTAAGTCCTGGTAAAGAGAACACCGAAGCTAAGGTAAAGAAAATTATTTTTATTTAAAAGAAAGAAGAGAAAGAGGATGAAGAAAATAAAAATAAAAAGAAAAAGAAAAAGAACGAAATTATATCGAATTAATTGCTTTTTTGTTTTTTTGTTTTTTTGTTTTTTTTTCTATTTAGGATCCCTTGCAACAACAAGATCATAATGTGATCGTACTCGTTGAGTTCGCCATTGCGTTGATGACGATTCTCGATCAGATAAATAGGGAATCTTTTCAAAGATTTAAATTGAGAATGGGTAAGTGTTTAAGAATGAAAAAAAAAAATAAATACATAAAAAAAAACAAAGAAGTTCTGAAAATAATGTTCTTGTTTTTTTTTTCTTTTTTTTTTTTTTTTTAACATTAAACATCTTTTTAAAAATATTATTATGACAAAAATAAGAGATATTCTGATACTCTGATATATTATTTTAATAATAAAACTAACTAGGGATACTATGTTATTGAATAATTTTCTTGTTTTAATATAAATAATTATAATATTGCATTTTATCTGTTATATAATATTAATATAATAATATTTTATCTCATAATAATTCACATGTCATTATATTATAATAATTATTATTTGATATTTATATCATGCTGGTATATTAAAAATAATTGGAACTCTGTCGTTGAAACTGATTAAAAAAAAAAAAAAAAAAAAAAAAAAAAAAAGAGAAAAGAATGAAAAAAAAAATGAATTATAATAAAAAAAAAATTTCTTTCCTTTCGTTAAGGTCTCAATCATGGCCCGGTGATAGCAGGTGTCGTAGGAGCACAAAAACCGCAATACGACATTTGGGGAAATACGGTGAATGTGGCATCAAGAATGGACAGTTGCGGAGAAATGGGAAAGCTTCAGGTTACCGAGGATACTGCAAAGATATTAATTGCAGCTGGATATGAATTAATTTGTCGTGGGCCAACCTTTGTAAAGGGCAAAGGAACATTAACAACGTATTTCGTTAAGACGCCATTTGATGATAAAGAGGATAATTATTGATCCTCAGTACCTGATTTCTATTCACGATCACGTGAGATCAACGAAACAGTGAGAACTAATTGTTCTCGTTGATTGTTATTTCCAAAAAAAGAAAAAAAAAAAAAAAAAAAGAAAGAAAAGAAAAGAAAAAGTAAAACTTATATTTTATTCTAGCTGGACAATATGTTTTAATCGTTGAAGGAAAATGAAGAAAAAAAAAATAATAGATAATGCTTGATCTACGTTTCCTTCGTACTCTTCAATTCGTCACATCCGTGTAAATAATATAATAATAATAATAATAATAATAATAATAATAATAATAATAATAATAATATTATTATTATTATCATTAATAATTAATAATATAAAAAATATTATTATTATTAATAATAATGATGATATATATATATATATATATATATATATATATATATGTATAATTATAATCGTTATATGATTGTGTTCTTAAAAGAAATTTACAAAGTAATATTACAAATACTCGAAAGAAGTTATAAACGCGATGATCTCATGCGTACATTTAAGAATTCAAGATTTTCTTCTTGAATGATTCTAAGATAAATTCGAAGCCCCGAATTGTTTTGTTTTATGCTTATAAAAATCAACATCGAGAGACACTTCGACGAGTGACAAATTATTGAACAATAATGTCATTGTCACTTTACAATATCATCTGTGACTCTTAAAAAATAAATATATTTGTTGTACTAATTATATTGAGTCAATCGTTAACTTCACGTTTTTTCAAGAAATATGTTATATTATTAAATGAAATTACCTGGATGGATCAAAAATACTCTTAGGTAATTTTTAAAGATCAATCTCAATACTTTTTAATGATCTTCTTCTAAACTTATAATTTTATAAGCCTTTTAATGAAAAAGATATTAGCTTAAAAAAAAAACTATCGGAAAGAGAGCGGATCGATTTGGAAAAATTACTTAGAAACTTTTGATCCATCCCTGTATATATGTATGCAAATTTATTTAGAATTTATCTATCATGTTAATAAGAAAGAGAAAATCTTATTTTTTTTTTTTTTTTTTTTTTTTTATCAATTTTACAATCATTATATATAAATGTTCAATATGTTGCAATCAAAGTTCGATCGTTATTAATAATACTAATTGCATTGATTAATTTATCTTATTGATGAGAATAAAATTTCCTTTTTTTATTTTCAATTTATAGATAACAATGTCCTTGATTCTGAATACACCATTCGGGTTCCAATCTATCAGCATTAATACCTCTTTGAACTAATCTCTCTCTTTGTCTTAACATTCTGTGTTCAGCATGAATCCAGGTTGAAGGAGGATCGGACCAAAGTCTTTCAGCGAAAGCTGCTGACCTGGGCCATAATCTTGAATCGACTGTAACACTGTCGACCTGTTCACTCCAAAGTGTTACCTCTCCACCTAAAGAAAAACAAAAAAAAAAAAAAAGAAAGAAAGAAAAAAGGATTCGTTTATCAATTTAAAATAATAAGAAAAATAATTTTTGTGATCTATTAGATCAACAATATTTTTACCTAATACAAATTGCTTTTTATTTGTACCAAAACCTTGCTTCTGAAGAATGGACATCGGAGAGTTATCATAAATTAATTGCCAGCCTTTATACGGTGAACACCAATTGTTACCCTCTCCAACCCATGCTCCAAAACTATGAAAATATACACATTAATATCGTTTTCTTTTAATTTGATTTAATTGATTTTTGTTTCTTCGTAGTTTTCTTTTTTTTTTAGAAAAAATATCAAGATTAATGGGCTTACCCGCAATCAAGATAGAGAGCATCGTAATTAGAAATAATGACTTTGAAATCTTTGCTTATCAATCTACCGATAGTGTTATCTATAGCAGTGGTCCAAATTTGAATGATATACTTCTTAGAATCCAAGTATTCCATATTTTCTATGTTGGTAAGTCCACTAGTCCAAATAATAACAGGAATCTCTTTTCCTCCATTGGCTATAGTTAACTTTTCAAGTGCTCTATTTTGGAAATAATCCCAAAGCAAGTAGAAACTCGACTCTGATAGATTCCAGCCTTTAGCGAGCATCCAATTTTTGATAACATCACTGGAGTTCCAACAATTAATATTGACCTCGTCACCGCCCATGTGAAATATGTCCGGATGAAAATCTTCCAACATTTCTTTGTAAATACCTTCAAGTATTTCATAGACCTTATCGCTTGTTGGATTTAATTGACCGCATGGTGGCTCGACGCAATAACTTTGCCATGGTTCAGATTTAAAGCATACCGTTGCATTATGACCTACCTATTAAAATCAATTCAAATGAATTTGAAAGAGACGTAAAAAAACAATAAAAGAATCAACGATATCTAAAAAGGAAAAAATAAATGAAAGTACTAATCAATCTATTGAAATTATATCAAAGATATTAATCTTTCATAGATGTATGAATTTGTTACAATGAAATTATGTATGAAAAATATATTTGTGAAGATTGATAAAAAGAAAAAAAAAATAATAATAATAATAATAGTAATCTGTGTGAAACGTTAAAAGTTTTAGAAACTTTTGGATGAGAAGTTTGTATGCATAGCTTTTAGAATAAAATTTACCCATTGCCAGCCTTCTCCAACGTGAGCAGGTGCATCGAATTCTGGTAAAACACGTACTCCATGTAAAAGAGCAAACTTCATGATATCCTTAATGTCTTCCTTCGTGTAGACCTTGTCTTTGCCGTAGGAACCGTATTTGGAAAACAATGGATAATTTCTAACTTCGTATGGGAAACTATGGGAATCGGTGATGTGCCAATGAAAAGTATTCATTTTTGACATGGCCATTGCTTCTATTGTCTTCTTGATCACTTCAACGGTAATAAAATTACGATTGGTGTCCAACAAAATCCCACGGTATGGATATACTGGTTTATCCTCGATATAAGCATCATGAATGATTTGTATTATATCTCTCAAATCATCAAATACTATTAATTGTGACAACGTTTCCAAACCATTTCGAGCACCGAAATAAGTCGTTGCTGTTATTTTTACACTTATCTGTATGGTGATGATGGTAAAAAAAAAAAAAAAAAAAAAAAAAAAAAAAGAAAAAAAAGAAGAAGAGAGACATCAAATTTAAATTACTAAACAGTCTCGAATAAGAATGATAATTTAATTCTAAGGAAGAATGAATACCGGTTTATAATGATGTATCAGAAAAAAAAAAGGAAGTTAAAATGGATATTTTGATGACCATGAAAAATCATGACAAAAATATTATAAATATTTTTTTTTCCTTGTTTTCTTTTTTTCTTTTTCTAATATCAATTAAAATTAATCTTGATCCATTAATATTGATGAAATTATATATATATATATATATGAAAGAAATTAATAAAATTTGAACAATGCTTAAATAGAAAAAGAAAAGAAGGATAATGTACTTACAGATTCGTCATCGATCTGATCAATTTGTAATTTGTAACTTTCGTCTGTGTCTAAGGTCAATTGGACGTCATTTAAATCATGAATATCGGTAACATTAATTATCAATCCTAATCCCTCGTTTTTAACGACATCACTAATTTTCTTTATGTTTTCTTTGAATATGTTAATGTTCTCTTGTAGAAGACTACCTACTTTCGTATTCGGATTTATACCATCGATTTTGATGTCATTAACATTTAGAGGCAAAACTGTACTTCCCAAGGACAAATGTCCTGTTGGTTTTGGCCATAACGAACCATTATCAACGCATAATAATTGACAAACTTTTAATGACATAGGAGACGATACTTCTTCTGTGATTTCTTCTTTTATACAGTATCCACCTTTGCATTTGAAATGCCATAGTGAACTACAAATAAAATAATAATAGCAATATTAATTGGAATATAGTTATAAGTGAAAGATTAAAAATGCGTGGGTGCGTCTGTTTCCTATTCATCGTGATAACTATTATGATATCTATAATTCATATTGATATGTAAATTTACAGTGAGACTTTTGAAAAATTTTCCATGTCCTCAAAAAAAAGAAAAAAAGAAAAAAAATAATTATTTCTAAAATAATTGATTTAAAAATATTCAAAGGGGATCGATTTTATTGTGCTTTTAAATCTATAAGCTATTAATTTATCAATCTAAGTTATTAATAAGTAATATTTAGACGTTTGGAAATTCTTTTTTATTTTTATTATTATTATTATTGTTATTATAATTATTAAAAGAATTTTACATTCAAATTATTAATTCTAGAAAAAATTGATCCGAAACTATAATAGTATAGATCATATTAATTCATTTTGTTATTATTATTATTATTATTATTATTATTATTATTATTATTATTATAGTTATTAAAAGTCTGTTAATAATACTGTTTTTTTTCCTCACTTCGAAAAGGAACAGTGCTCATTGATATTTTTAAAAATGTCTTATCGTTTGATCAACTTCGATATCGATATTTTTATATATGTCTTTAATATCTTCGATAACATTAATTTTTTTTTCTTATTCTAGACATCTTACTTATCAACTCTCATATTTATTATATATTGATTATTATTTATTGATTGTACCGTATCAAAGAAGATATGTCTCTCTCCCTCTCTCTCTCTCTCAAGAGAGAGAGAGAAAAAGATTGGAAGCTTCGTATAAAATTTTGAAAATACGAAACGAGCGCGCCATTGCGTCCTCCATGTTCTTTCGACTGGTCACGTGATTCTCCCGCTCATTTAAAAAAAAGAAAAAAGAAAGAAAAGAAGAAAGAAATCAACGCTACTACTACTCACGATTTCTAATCGAAAGGACGTTCAACGTGCCGATCTTTCACCGACCGTTTTATATGCGCAGTTTAAAATCCAACATTATTAATCGTAAAACTTCTATCATATCTTAAATAGAAAAACATGTTTACATTGCAATAAATATTGTCTCTTAATGTTTATGAGAAAAAATTTTCAAAAAAACTTCGCGCACATTTTTAATATGTAATAAAAAAAAAAAAAAAAAAAAGAAAAAAATTTGAAAATCATTTTCTCATACTCTGACGACTTCAATTTGATTTATAATTTTAACGAATGTCAATTGTATTTCATGCAAACTGTGACTCGTATCAAAATTAAATGTCGTCAAATTTCTATAAATTTTACGTAGTATGATACAAAAATATAATAAAATATATATATATATATATATATATATATATATATATATATACACGTACATACATACGTATATTTGAATTATAATTTAAAAATGATCAGATGAAAGTTATTAGAAATATTTCAACGTGACATAGAAAAGAGATCTCTCTTAAGCAACATTCCTTAGCAACATATCCATTATTGAAAAAAAAAAAGTAATCCCGCCCGGCTACAATCCAAATTATTTAAATTTTTTATTATATTAAATATATAAACTACATAATATATATATATATATATATATATATATATATAAAATATTATAATATATAAATATATATATAATTATATGTTATAAAGTAAAAAAAGGTCACTTACTTGTATATTTTCTCGGCAACGATGAAATCGCTACAGACTTCTAAAGCGAGGACAAATATAAATGTAATAGCAATCATGTTTCTCTCATGGAATTCTACCTATCACTAACTATAAGAGAATGTTGTCCGTCGTCGATTGCACACCTCCGATTGAACGAACGATTTTATCCTCCGTGGAAAAATGATTCCAAGTGAAATGCGAATAGGAGTGGGGGTATACGAGTAGGATAAAAGATATATATGTATATATATATATATATATATATATATGTATGTATGTATGTATGTACATATATGTCGTACAAAAAAAAATAAATTCGTTTCTTACATTTTAACGACTTCAACTTTTTCAATTCCAACAAACATCAGAGTTTGTATGCGAATCAATGATGTGACTAATGTCAAAATTAAAAGTCATCAAATTTATATAAATTTAATATATAATAATAGTAATATTTAAAAGTAATAACTTTGATTTTCATCTTAAAACAATTTAATGTTTTAATATTTTTTATTAATACAATTTATTTACTATAATATATATATATATATATATATATATATATATATATATATATATATTGTTTATTAATATAATTGAGATTGTTTTTAAAATTGTATAAGATTGTAAGTATAGTTAGAGAATCACTCTGTTACTAATGTGAATGAATAATTTAATTAATTACGTTAATCGTTAAAAGTGTTTCTTAGAAAAAAATTGATTCATCTTTTTTACATCTTATATCATAAGTATCTAATAATAGAAATTTTTTTTAACTTTTTAAATGCGATCTTTAAAATTGTTTACTTATTATTAATGACTTTCATAAAATTTAATATATTAATTATAATTGATTATAAATAATTTTATAAAAGTTTATAATATTTAAAGATTAAATATACTCGTACAGAATTGTTGTACGATTAATGAGAGACAAAAGAACGACACAAAATATATATCTTGGAAATATTATATTATTATATCGTTATAAATGGTAATAAACATTTATGTCTAATATATACAAAATAATAACGATTCATTTCTGAAAAAACAAGAAGGAGAAGAAGAAGGAAAAGCAGAAGAAGAAAAAGAAAAAAAGATTTGATAATTAAATTTCCGATAAACATGTATGATACACATCAGCCTTTAACGAATCATTCGATTGATTGATTTTTCATTCATCTCCACGTACTGCTCTATATTTAGCTAATTCATTTGGAAATACTCGATTTAATTCCACCAACATATTAGCTTTAAATTTTCTGTATGCATCTATCTTTCCTTTAACTTGTTCATTCTTTGTCAATGCCTTTTCTATACAATCTTTAGTATATAATTGTGGATTTCTACCTTGGTCAATATAACTGAAACGTAATAAATCATAAGACATCTGTTTTAAATATATTAAATTATGAATGCAGTTACAATTATAAATAATAATAATAACTTACTCAAATACTTCCAAAGGTACATGAACATCTTGAACTTGTGATTTGAGTTTATCTATTTCTTGTAATCCATTTACTAAACCTTGACTGGAAAAAAAATGTTGAACACAAATATAAACCATAGAAATGTAGATATAATATCTTTTATTGTACTTTTTAAATTGTTAAAGACAATAAGTACGACATAACCAATTTGTTAAAAATATATATTTCGTACTTACATCTTCTGATTGAGTACATTTTGACCTTGCGGTTGAAAATCACTAACTATTATTCGAATTTGTCTAACATTTTCAATAAAAAGTTCCAATTGTGTTTCTAAATTTTCTAAAGCAGAAGCCATCTTTACTATTTACAAGCAGCAAGTGTTACGAGTACAAATAACATCATCTTTTATCTCTAACTTCGAACGCTAGAGGCAGCACTGCTCGTTAAAGATTAATCAAAGATGGCAGTTCGATCGATGTGACGTAAATATATTTAAATTTTAAATAAAATATAAACTAAATCGTTAATACGTAATATTCTATAAAAATGTGAGATTATTTAATTGTATAAAATATTGATCTTGATATTCTTATTAGTATCTTTATTTTTATTTGTATCTTCGTTTAAAAAAAAAAAAGAAAAAAAAAAAAAAAATTATATATATATATATATTGTAATAAGTATCGTTATACATATAAGATATATACATTTATAGAATATAATAATAAAACTAATACATTAATTTCCTTCTACAATAATGTCTGACATATCTGAAAGTGTGGAAAGTTTTAAAGATTTCTCATTGGCTAAATGAAGTAAAGATACTATTGCAATAGGGACACTCAATGCTTCTACATTTATTTTCGAAAGTTCATTTGGTAAAGCTTTATAAACGGTATTGAAACATTTAGATTCCTTAATTTGATTCGTATTCTCATTTTGTTCCCTCAATTCTGCATTCATATTATTCATATTTGATGATTTAGACAAAGATTTCCATATGGTTTTCTTTAATTGACGCATATCAATTTTTTTGGCGCGCAAAGGATATTGCAAGAAAATTTTATTCGTTAATGTCGGTGCAGTTACTAAATTATCATTGGTAAATGCCATCTGACTTCCCGCTATATTTTCATCCACATTTCTTAATTCATCAAAATCATTCCTTTCTTGCATATCACAATCTGTATCAATACCGGGACAAAAGTTTGACATATCATTTTCATTATTATAATCATAACCTTCGATATCTTCTGGCAATTGTGCTGTATCCGTTAAATCTTTTTGTCTAGGATTTGCAAACATTAAAGGACGAAGGTATAATTTTGTTATTTGTGAAGTATCATAATGTAAATCTTCTGGTAAAGTTACTTTTTCTTCAGTCCAATCTACTTTGGCTGTTTTAACTTGTAACTTTACTGCTTGGCTAGGTAAGAACTTTTGTTCAATGTCAGATATTGCACCATGAGAATATTTAATTTCTATTTCTTTCTTTTTTTTAATCGGTCCCTGATGACACGTTTCCACTACTTCATTGTCATTTGGAAATAATTTTAATGTTTTAACTTTCCAATAAGAAGGACCTGCCCAATGAATTAAATTAAAATTTTTCTGTATGAAAGAATATTCTGATGTTTTGTGATATTGCTCGGGTACTTGTTCTGCCATAACTTTACGAAAGTCTACTATATTTTCTACTTGATTAGGATTTCTCATACACAAATCTCTATTACTGGTATCTTCTTGCATGCTAAAATAATTCATAGGTTCAAATTCTTCTTCATCGGCAGAAGGTATACTAGCATCAAGATCAAATTGAAATCTATTTTCATTGTTTTCTTGTGTAATTTGTATGTTTTCTGGTTCATCTTCTGGTGACCATTTTAAAAATTCAAAATCAGTAACACTAGGACATAGATCTGATTCTGAAAAATTTTCTATTGGAGATATAGTATATTCTGGAAGATTTTCATTCTCCGTTTCTGTTTCATTTAATTTATCTAAAATAATATCGTTATATGTATTATGATAAAAGCCTGAATTTGCATGATGCGATAGGACTACTTGATAGAGCATATCAGATGAACATAAATCTCCAGATCCTATGAACATTTGTGAGGGTAACATGGTTTCAACGGATACATTTATTACATCTTCTGTAATAATGATCTTCTGTTTAGTTCTTTTCTTTTTTTTCTTCGATTGATTTTCTATTTGTCTTTCTTCATTTTCTTCTGCATTGTTTGATTGTATTGGCCCTTCATCGGTAGAATTATTTTCCTTTTGTCGATCCAATGCACCGACCATTTTTAAAATTTCCGTATATATACCATCCACACGAAATCCATAAATTTTTGTACATACATCCAATGACGTACTGGCCACTTGCAAATTGGTAAGTTCAGAATTTCTTTTGGTCACCATAAATGTCATAAAATCTATCATTTCTAAGCTGAATGCATTCTTAACGTTAATTTTATTTTCAGCGCTTAATTTGATACAATGTGATATTAATTCAGTCATTTGTGGTTCTGACATTTGTGTCAAAAATCCTAAACCTAAAGAACGTCTCTTTTCATTAATTTTTGTAGTTAATGGTGTACTAGTTGATGTGGCATCACGTCTTAATGCTAAACGTTCTGCCTCGTCATCATTTTCCAATAAAGCTGATGAGGATTTTTGTATGACGATAGATTTTCTACGGAGTGGTGAAGATGTAGACGGAAAATTGGGCATATTTGATTCTATTACTATATTTGCTAAGCTTTTTCTTGCCATCTTGTATAGCTTATATAAAATTCTATTAATTTGTGCAAAAGTAAATCTCTTCCTTTCTTCTCAATTTCTTACAAATGTCATATGACAGCTGAAGAAATATGATCCTAAATGAACAAATTAACAAATATATACATTAACAAATTAATATTGAATATATTTAAAAAAAAAATTAGTATCATACTAATCACACAATCTTTTACCTTGTAATACAATGAGAAATAATGTCATTATAAAATATGTATATAAAACACAATTGACACTTTATTTCACAATATTGATGATTTACTTTTAACGGCGACAGTTTAAGTTTGAATTCGTTTATACGATTTAGTGTTTCAAAGGTTATCATTTTCTGCGCATAACAATAATCCACGGCCAATAAAAGTGAGACAATCGTTCAAACTGATTGGTCGAAATTCATGACCAATAAGAAATAGCTAGTAATTTAAACTGATTGGTTGAAATTTAAAAATGTCTGTTCATGTTCGTGCAAGCATCTAATTGGATATAACCTTAATATAATTTTAAATACACCATAAAGTCGGAGTAACATGAATATAAAAATTTTATTTTTAATTATATATATATATATTTTTTTTTCATCCACATACAAAATAATGTTATTATTATTATTATTATTATTATTATAATATAATTATTTTATATCTATTATAAGAGACTTTCTTCAAGAGAAGAGAGTATCTTTATTAAAAAGATATTATCTAATGCAAATAAATACAAGAATAATAATTGTTTATATACATATTAAATATAAAAATTCATATATTCGTTAAATAATTGAATTTATTTATTTTTCTTGATTCAAATATAAAATTTAAATCCATATATTAACAACGAATTTTATTATTATGAAAATTGAATGTTTTCGTTGTTAAGTTTTCTAACGTGATTGTTTTTAAATAGACAGTCTGAAAAAAAAACAAAAAGAGAAAAAAAAATGTCTATAAAACACGTCGTTGTAGGCAAGTTTATAATTTCTATTCTTCTTTTTAATGAACAATTTTTCATTGTTTCATGAAAAAGATTGTATCATAGATAAGATTATATAATTCTTAGGTGGAGGTACTGGATTTATAGGGAAACGTTTAATAGAATTATTATGTCAACAAGGTATAACTTGTACAATTGTTTCACGTAAATCAGGTCCTAATAGAATAACTTGGGTAAGAAGTTATTTTAGTTCTAATGTAGAAAAAAAAAAAAAAATACTCTCAAATCTATATAAAGTAATAATTATTCTTCGTTTGTTCATATAAATATTATAGACAGATGTAAAGGAAAATGGTCTTCCAAAATATACATCTGCTGTAATCAATATTGCTGGTCAGAATGTACTCGATCCAACGAAACGTTGGACGTCAGAATTTAAAGAAATTGTTAGAGATAGTCGTGTGAAAACTACAGAAATATTAGCAAGAGCCGTGGAATGTACAGATGCAAAAGCATTCGTTAGTATTTCTGGTGTTGCGTGTTATAAACCCAACGATACGGCATATACGGAAGAAAGTGAATGTATACCTTATGATTTTTTATCAGGTAAAATGATAAACAAAGAATAATAATATAGATTTGTAATATCTATATATAGATTAAAATAAAAAAGTTTAATTTGTATAAGAACTTTGTCGGGATTGGGAAGCTGCAGCAGAACTTTCACAAGAGAGTAAAATTAGACAGATCATTATTAGATCTGGAGTAGTATTAGGTAAAGATGGTGGAATGATAAAACAAATTTATTTACCTTTTTTACTTGGACTTGGTGGACCTATTGGTACTGGAAATCAATATATGCCATGGATACATATTACCGATCTCGTTAACATATTTTTATTTGCTATTAAAAATGATAATGTTTGTGGTATTTTAAATGGTGTATCACCTAAGGTAATATTTATAAAAATCTTTTGAAAACAATTCAAACGATATATAATTTAATATCATTCGATAATAATTTCATTTTTAATAGCCTGTAACTAATAAGGAATTTACAAAAGCATTTGCTAATGCATTAAAACGACCTGCCATAATACCACTTCCAAGTATTATTTTAAATCTAATTTTTAGCGAAGAACGTGCAAAAGTTAGTATCAAATTATGTCATTTATATTTTTAATAGTATTTTAGATCATGTATGAATTTAAATATGTTATAGATGATGTTGGAGGGACAAAAGGTATTTCCTAAAAGAACCGAGGAATTAGGATTTCAATATCAATTTTGTGATATAAATAGTGCCTGCAAAGAGATCGTTAAATAAATTATTATCATTTTATTCTTTATACAATAAAATTTGTATAACTATAAAAGTATTTATAATTAATAGAATGGTTGTAGTAAAGCGCATATAATTATTATTATTATGCGTTTTAACGTAATATTTATTGACATAAATATATGGGAATAAAATTAATAGTCTGAATTGATCTATAGATAAAAACTAACATAAATTTATATAATTCAATCAATAAAGATTAACAGTTAACATTAACACGTACAACTTTTTTTTTTTTTTTTTTTTTTTTTTTTTTTTCTAAAAAATTTTTAAATTAGTATCATGTTCATAAGAACGTACAGAGATAGGTTTCATATATTTGGAATAAACAAAAGATAAACTATTTTCAGTATATGGACCTTTTCTTAAATGCTTTTCTTGACAACATTTAACAATCTTATTAGATCCTAATAATGGTGAACTAAGATTTTGTTGTAGCGAATATTTAAGATCATTCATTTCATTGTTAGACTGTAACATTTCTTTAGATATTGAAATGGATTTATATTTTTTAGGCAATTTTTTAAACCGTTCCTTTCCTGAATCTGAAATAACAATTAGCTGGTCGTATGGATCACTTGGAAAACAATCTAAACATTGAATACGACTCATATTCAAAAAATAATTGATTTCTTTTCTTAAAATTTGTATTTCTTTACGTGTTAAGCCATTCATATTAATAGAAACAATATTTCCATTTTTATGAACGATAAAGAGGCCTAACTCAATGGATACACCAACGTATCTTATATCATCTAATTCCATCAGAATGGATTGTTTATTTAAAAATTTATAACATAACTTGTCGCTCCATGTGTATCTTGATATAATGGCCTTATTAGTTTCTTTATTTAAAATTAGATCTTCCCATTCCCCTAAAGCGTCCAAACAAAACGTTATCTCTCCCAGAATTGAGACAATCAGAAAAAAAATATTCTTCGTCACGTGATAACATATCCAGATGAAAAGAATTGTATATACTGTAAAGAAAAATTATTAATTAATTTTTCTATTAATTCTTTCGATAAGAGCTTATCAATATGATAACGCAAAAGAAAAAAAAAAAAATTTGTTAAAAAGATACAAGAATATACGTATAAATTGTTTATAAAAAAGTTTCCAAAAAAAAAAATATAAAAAAATAAAAAAAAAAAAGAAATCTATTGTATCTTACAAACAAATATGATCCAGGTTAAGAATTTTGGTCTTCTTGATACATGAATTTTATTCTTATCCAAATATTTAAGTTCTGGTTTAGTCAATAAAATCATTTTATTCAAACTTCATAAATAAGTTTTTCAATATTTAAAATTAAGGATATATGAAAAAGAGAATTTGGATAGGAACATATATTGACAAAAAGGAGAGTAAACTATTTTTTGTGGGTTCGTCGCTTTTTTTTTGTTTTTTCTTTTTTCCTTTCTTTCTTTCTTTTTTTTTTTTCTTCTTCTTTCTCTTTCCACCATACTCCCTATTTTTTTCTCTATCTTCTCGACCAACTACTCGACTGCAGATTAACGTTTGTATATATATATGTATATAAAAATAATCTATCCCTTGATGATTCAGCCTGAAGGAGAAGAAAAGAAAAAGAAGAAATAAGAGATAAAAAAAAGAGTGAGAGAGAGAGAGAGAGAGAGAGAGAGCCAGAAAAATAAACTAAAATAAAAGAAAGTTGAAACATACGGAAATCTGCATTTATTTCATCATATTTTTATTTCAACGAGATACAAACACTCGATTATTTCATTCATACGCGTGCTATTCCAATGATCTTCTGAAATATGAAATAGACAAAGAAAATAATTAAGTATCACTGTTGTATTAAAAAATTATATGAATTATTCAAGAAATTTGTGTTATATAGAATTATATTTATTTTTTTATCTCTTTTCTGATGATATGCTTACAGAAAAAAAACATCCCAAAAGAAGACCTTTGATATTTATTCGTCGGATAATAAAATAAAAATTTGTTTGTATTTATTTATTATATTAATATAATAATAAATTATATTTAATTATCAATATTATTAATGTTTACGTAACAGTAATATTATTAAATGATCGAAGGAATTATTTATTTTAATTTAAATCGTATAAATAAGAGAGCTGCTGATATTTATGATTTGAAATGTGATGTTATTATAATTAATCGTTCAAGGTTGCTTGTATGAAAAGGAAAAAAAAAAGAGAAAAAAAAAAAAAAAAGAAAAAAAAGAAGGAAAAAAACTGACCTATTCATCGATCAATATAAGAAAGTTAATTAACTCCGTGAAATGTTCGAAGTCATCGATCTATATATTTTCTTTTTCCTTTTTTCTTTTTCTTCTTTTTTTTTTCTCGTTTATAACATTTGCAAGAGTGAAATTAAATTATTTTAATATTAAAAACGTTCAAGTGTCATTATCGTTTAAACGATCCGTAAGATTGTTAATTAAAATATTGATTAATGGAATTCAAACATTATATTGACAGTAAATAATTGTTCAAATGAATATAATATATTTGTATAATAATTAAAAATATTGTAAGACTATGTTTGCCTTATGTGATGATTAATTATTAATTTTCTTCGTATCGATTTAATAAAAGAATTTTATCCGAATTAATCGTTTCAAAAGGATCGATATGATAATCGGATAAGAACTGAAGTGAAAAATTTAATATACGTGGAGGAGTAACGATTATAAAGGGAAGGATAAATGATAACGAATGATAACAAAAAGAATCGTTTTGTATTTTGTCATCGTATTTTGTGATCGTTACTAGATATATCTATTAACTAGATATATCTATCGATGGATGAAACACGGACATGGTCAAATTATTATATTGTCGATTATTTGACAAAAATTCTCGCGAAAAAAAAATCGTAAAGCGCGATGAAACGTGAAATTCGTTCGAACGAGAGAACGAGACATTTTTTCCTTTTTTCTTTCTCTATTTTTTTTTTTTTTTTTTTCTTTTTTTAAAGACATTATTAGCAAAATTGAATATATTTATAGTACCTTTGTTCTGTTCAATATATCCTTTCTTCTTTCATTATTATAAATTACAATCGTCGTATGTAATATAGGATGTAAGATAATTTGTATAATATTTAATTACACATTTATTACATCTTTTTTTTACTTATTAATATTTTTAATATTATATTATTATTATTATTATTATTATTATTATTATTATTATTATTATTATTATTATACTATAAATTATATTATAGATTATATTATAGTAGTAATAATAGTAATAATATACATAATTTTTTTTAAATATTTAAACAATTTTTTAAAAATATTATATATGTAATTTTTATTAACAATAAGAAGATTTTTATTAACAATAATTTAACCAGTTTAAATGTATCCTTGTATTTATTCGACTATATAGTTTTAAAAATATTATAATACGTAACATAGCATATAAAAGTATTACATATACGATTTTAAATAATAATAATTAAATCTTTATCATTGAGAAAGAATTTAAAAAACTTACCTATAGTTATATCCTAAATTACGAAATCGTATGATTATCATTTTAGAACTTTTGCGTCATAGAGTATTTATAAGATATTATATCGAATTAATTTACTAAGAGATTCTTTTTTTTTTTCTTTTTTTTTTTTTAGATAATTATTTTTCAGAAATGTAAAAATATCTCAAAAATTAAGACTCATTATTGTGAACAATCTCAACACTTATTTTTTTTTTCTTTCTTTTTTTACCATAAAAATTGTCCGTTCAAAATATTCATTAAAATTTATGTGAATCATCTTAAGCCTTACGAAGCTAAACGTAACATAAGTACTTCCTCATTTTCTTCCATTTTGAATTGAATCAAAATATCTCTCTCTCTCTCTCTCTCTCTCTCTCTCTCTCTCTCTCTCTCTCTCTCTCTCTCTCTCTCTCTCTGATTATCAATTTATATGAAGAGACAAAGAAACGGGCTATCGTAGTTTTTACTTCGCGATATATAATGTAAACCAATCAAACGTGTATATGAAAAATCCGTAGTGGGGGAATAGGAGCTTCCACTCTTTAGTCGTAGATTTTAGATGGCGCCACTATACGAATACTTATTTTTCTTTCTTTTTTTTTCACGAGAAATGTCGAAAACAGGATTTTGCGCCAACAAAATTAATCCTTAACGTAATTCTTTTTCGACTTTCACGTACAAAGTTATATTTTTAAAACGGAATATTTAAACGTGAAGATAATTTAATTTTTCCTCAGACTTTATAAAAGAGTTTTATTTTTATACATAAATTATTCACGAAGGAGTACATTATTTTTTGATCGAATGATTTTTTTTTTATATATATATATATATATAAATTTTTTTATTTTTTTCGAACAAAAATAAAACTTTTCCAAAAAATCGAGGAAAAAGTCATAGATATATATACATATATATATACGAGTTTTATGTATAAATTTTTGACTTTAAAATATGACCTCGTTCATTAAAATCGGTCAAGAATTACGACTGGACTGCTTGTTGGCGTAAATCATATTATAAAACTATAAATGATGAACATCCTTAATAAAAGAAAAAAAAAAAAATGTGTAGAAGAGAGAGATCGAGTGATTCGAGTGGCAGCACCGTCGGACGGATAGATTATGAAACAATAATCAAGATGGCGTGCGTTAGAAGCACAGCTGTTGTTTATCCACAAAGCAGCGTCTCGGTCATCTAGGTGATGTCCGTCATAAGTGATACGTGTCATATGTTATGCGTTCCTTCGTGATAAGGAACTTGTAAAGTGACATCGAGATGGAAACGAGTAATCGAACAATTAGTAGTATCAATAGTAGTAACGACAACAACGTAACGTATCAGTGACAAATCGTGTCTTATTTCGAAAATTAAAAGACACGAGTACTCTGTGTGATCGTAACGGCGGCGTTGACAGTGGCGGCGAAGGTGGTGGTGGTGGCGGTGGTGGTGGTGGTGTGGTGGTGGTGGTGGTGGAGGTGTTGGTGGAGGTGGTGGTGGTGCTGGTGCATCAGCAGCAGCAGCAGCAGCAGCAACAGCAGAACCAGAAGTAGAATTAGAAGTAGCAACAGTAACAGCAACAGCAATAGCAGCAGCAGCAGCAGCAGCAGCAGCAATAGTAATAGCAACATCAGCAAAAGTAACAGCAGCAGCGATATTGGGCTAAGAAAAAACAGTACGAGGAAGAGTCTCTCGATGCAGAAAACGATCGAGAACTGTGACGGGTCGGCGACGACGATGATGATGACGACGACGATAACAACGACCACGACGACGACGACGACGACGACGACGACGACCGAATAAGAGCAACTAACCTAGATCTTTTTTTTTCTTTTTTTTTTTTCTCTCTTCATCGTTTTATCTTCTTTTTTTTTTTTCTTTCTCCAATTCTCCGGCTTATTTGGGAGCAAAAGAAAGAAAGAAAGAAAGAAAAATACGAAATTATATCAACATTTCGAAGCTCGATAATAGAACAAATTACGAAGTGAGTAGAAGTAGCTTTAAACAAAATTTTGAATTCTTCTTTCTTCTCCTTCTCCTACTTCTCTTTTTCCTCATTCTTTTTGAATATCGTTTCGATATTCGAGTCTTTCGTATGATCGAGCTCGATTATCGTTACGTAAAATCATAGCGCGGCAAAAGTAGCGAAAGGAAGTTGACGTTATGTTCGAACACGTTGCACGTTTTTCTTACGTCTTTTCTTTTCTTTTTTTTTCTTTTTATTTCTTTTTATTATTTTTTTTTTATTCCCCTACCTTTCCTCTTTCTCTCTCTCTCTCTCCCCTCTCTCACTCTCTTTGTCCCTCTCTCTCTCTTTCTCTCTCTCTCTCTCTCTCTCTCTCCCTGTCCCTCTCTCCCTCTCCTCGCTCTCTCTCTCTCTCTCTCCTCTTATATCACTCGTATCATCGACGGAAAACGTGGCGTCTATATAACGATTCTATATAGTTTTCATATTTTCTTCTATTATTCATGGTGGAAAGCTATTTAGATGAATAGCTTCATATTTTACAAAAAAATTTAAATAACATTTGCAACGTCGCAATAATGATTCATGTTTTTGTTTGTTATTTTTGTGAGGTTATGAGAGAATAATTATGTTTATTTTTGTATATTACTTATTTCTTCCATTTTCTTTTTTACCAGTGAGAGTTATTAATTGCATATAATGATTATATGATGTCGCCTTACATATCAATTTATATAATAACTATATATATATTATTTATATTCAATATATGATGTTAATGTCTTCTCGATATTATGCCTTGTTTCTTTGTGTAATAACAAGATAATACGTTGTAATTCTTGCTTAATGTTCATTATCAAAACAAAAAGAAAGAAGAAGAAAAGAAAAGGAAAGAAAAGAAAAAAGAAAAAAAAAAAAATAAAAAGAATTGTATAAGATCGTTTCGTTAAATCACAATTTACTTTTGGAAGTTCATATTTATTATTGCTTCGACTTAGAAAAATCTATGCGCGGATGCCAATTATAAGATTTGAAGTATGTAATATATTTTTTAAAGAATCATTGAAACTATACATCTATTTGCCTTTTGATCTTAGTATTTATAATTATTTATTTTTTAATAATTTATAATGAGAAACAAATTGAGTAAAATAATTTTCTTTTTAGGTTTCATCATGAATGCCAGAACACAACTATTTGAGTTAAGTATGGAGGGTCGGCAGGTCGACGAAGCTGTAGCCAGTATATTTCACAGCGTTCTATTTCATAGAAGCCTTGGAAAATTTAAGTACAAACAAGAAGGCAGCTATTCCGTTGGTACCGTCGGATATCAAGATGTCGACTGTGATTTCATTGATTTCACATACGTATGCTGTTCCTCTGTACATCTTGATCAAACCTTGAAAAGAGAAATATCGGGCTTTTCTGAAGCTTTACGTTCTACGGATAGTCCTGGTTCTGGTCAAATATCGTTAGAATTTTTTCAGAAAAAAAAGAATCGCTGGCCGTTTCAGGCAGAGTGTATACCATGGGAAGTATGGACAGTGAGGCTCGAGCTTATAAAATTAGCAACTGAGCATGAACGTCAAATATGTAGGGAGAAGGTTGGTGATCTGTTGACAGATAAAATTCTCTATATAACTGAAGTCATGAATAGGCATGACTATTTACCAAAAATGCCAAATCAGGCTGAATTAGATTTGATTTTTGATACTTCTTATCCGGACATTCAGCCTTATCTCTTTAAATTGTCTTTCACAACTTCTAGCCCATCGAGTTCAACAATGGGTAATACAATGAAAAAGTTGATTAAGGAGACATTGTCCATTTAGTCGTAACATAAATTTTGATCCTCATAGATTAGATTAAATTAATCTTTAAAGAGAAGATTAATGTATAAGATATATAAATTTGTGCAGTTTCTTTTACAGTGATCACATATATATTTTACAGTGATCTGCTACTGTACCTTATACAATTTTGCTTCTTTGTTAGATCTTTTTACTTTGCAATAATAGAAACTTTGATTGATTGTTTAAATGTAGTACATTTATTACATTGAAATAACATTCGTTATAATTCGAATAAACTTTTCACCAAAGCAGAGAATTTACCAGTCCTGGGAAGCAATTCTTCAATTATTGTCAAAACATAGTAATATGACTGGTGAGAAATATTCTATAAAAGGCATGTCTAATGTCCATGCTCTATAGTTCGTACGTGAGTCTGTAAAGATAGTTCTGTGTCAGCAATATCATAATGTATTTTATAATATAGTAAATACATTACTGCGTACATTGCAGCTATCAAACTGCTAACGTACCTCTTCAACTTTATAGTACAAATAAATGTAAAGTTCGTTTTGTTTTGTACATCATATATACGTCCATTGCGCGATTCAACACAATTGTTGATTATACTTTTAATATGAATCTTCCATTGCATTGGTTAACTTCTGCAAATGTATATGGTAAATACATTTTGCAGTAAAAAAAAAAAAAAAAAAAAAAAAAAAAAAAGAAAAGAAAAGAAAAAAAATTGTATTGTTTGCGCAATGATCTGGCTGTTCGATCATAAAAGAAAAAAAAAAAAAAAGTGAAATCAGTTTTAATCTTTCCAAAACTTTAAGTACTTTACTCTGCTGATTTTGTCAGCAGGAATAAAATAGTTAAGATCTATTATCGATGTATTGTACATTTTAGGATGTCTTAAAGAGACATGTGATACGTAAATTTTTAACATTTATTAGAAATGTGGTGCATGACATATTTTTTAGTTTTGCAGATTCAAAAAACTTTCTATAAAAAGGAGTCACAAATCAAAAAGTGCAAATGTTTTTTGAGTTAACGTGCAATCTAAATATGCTTATTACAGGATTAAAAATGATTAGGATCAAAGTATAGCCATCTAATTAGATATTGTAAATCGAAATGAAACTTTGCGGGGTATGTCTGACTTTCTATTAACAGTTACCAATTAGTTTTCTTGTATTAATGCTGCAATGTTTAGCGGTTAAAAAATATTATCCGATTTAAAATACGTTCTTTGTGATATGACTAATATTGATTTATGATTACTTTATAAGATATATAGAAAAAAAAAAAAAAAAAAAAAGAAAAGAAGAAAGAAAAAAGAAACAGAAAAAGGAAAAGAAAAATTGACGACCATTTGAAATTCAATCATCGCTCAAAACTTTGCCTCTCATGTTTAGAAAATAAGTTCAAACAATGTGTTTCATAATTTATATGAAAATTACAGAAGAATCAAGTAATACTCACATGCAGCTATCATGAAAAAAAAAAAAAAAATAATAATAAAAAAAAACAAAGAAAAAAAAAGAGAGAAAAGAAGAAAAAAGGAAAAAAAAAGCCGACAAAAAAGAAAAATACAAAACAAAGAAGTTCTTATATACTCTGCTTTGATTGTACTTCAGATATTTAATTTAGATCCAATAGAAACTTATATCAAATCAAGAGATATATATGTATGTATATATGTATGTATGTATGTATGTATGTATGTATGTATGTATGTATGTATGTATGTATGTATGTATGTATGTATGTATGTATGTATGTATGTATGTATGTATGTATGTATGTATGTATGTATGTATGTATGTATGTATGTATGTATGTATGTATGTATGTATGTATGTATGTATGTATGTATGTATGTATGTATGTATGTATGTATGTATGTATGTATGTATGTATGTATGTATGTATGTATGTATGTATGTATGTATGTATGTATGTATGTATGTATGTATGTATGTATGTATGTATGTATGTATGTATGTATGTACGGCATACTATTCACGTACGAATTAAAATCTTCAAGATCTGTACCTTTAAATGCTACTCAAATAATATCAGTACAATATTTTTGAAAAAGAAATGCGATATCAAGATTTAAAACGTACATATACAATTTTTTTTTCTTTTTTTTTTTTTTTTTTTTTTTTTTAACAATGCAAGCTAAAATGGAAAGAAGATACTGTTTCTCTAACGTCTTATATTTTTAATAACTTGCATAATATATATTATTCCCATTTTATCTTTTTTCAAACTTTTATTGTATATAGATCTTAACAGTTGTCCACGATTCTTGAATCCATCCATGCTTTGTTCACTTATTAAATAAGATATGTAAATTCTTAAAGAGTGATCAGATTGCTTGGATTATGTTACATACATGATCGTATGTGAACTTACTATATATGAATATATATATATATATATATATATATATATGTGTGTGTGTGTATATATATTCATGTATATATCTATATAGGCGCAAAGAACGTTTTTAACTATGATATATGCATAAACGTGATTGTTATTTATTTTTATGAGTGATTCGTACAACGTGTAAACATACGTATGAATATATTTCTAATAATGGTGTAAATGTGCTGATTAGCGAATTATTTTGTATACTGCTTTTTTAGTGTTTTTTTGTTTTCTTTCTTTGTTTCTTCTTTTTTTTTTTACTTTTGTTCGTTTAATATTATGTAACTGTTCTTTTGCTTTCTTTCTTTCTTTTTTCTTTTTTCTTTTTTTTTTTTTTTTTTTAATCAGAATTTATAACGTGTCTTCGATGTATTACAGTGTCACTCGCATTAAAACACACCGGGTGATACGAAAAAAGATAAACTAAAACTTTTCAGTCCCAATTAAATTCTCAAACGTTTTGTGCCTTCGTATAAAGTTTTTATAGATGTTTAGAGAATAAATATGTCATATCTAATTAAAAAAAAAAGAAAGAGAGAGAGAGAGAGAGAGAGAGAGAGAGAGAGAGAGAGAGAGAGAGAAAGAGAAAAGAAAAATTATGATTGGTTATATAAAATTAAATTTGGACGACCATTAATTTTAAAAAGAGAAATATATAAATGCTTTTCTGCACATTACGAAATTTTGCTCTAATAATAAGGCAGCATAATTCTCCGTTGATCGTAAATGTATTATCTAATCAGAGAGAAAAATTTATTTACTATTTTAAATTAAGAAAATACAAATGCGTATTTCTGGAAAGGAATTTTCGTAGTAACCTGTTTAAAAATAATGTAAATAAAATTAAATGAAAATATAAACCGATATATACAGCCTGATGTTTACTACGAAAGCAATATCTTTTCCAGAATTCACTTCTTATTATATTAATGCGATTAATTAGTAGTAAATAATATGTAATGTTAGTAGTCGAATACGCACAGTCATATTATCATTTAATTTATTTATCACTGATTATTTTGTCCCTTTTGATTGTTACTTAACGCTTATGAATTAATTCTTTCTTTCTTTAGTTTTTTTTTTCTTTTTTGTTTTGTTTTTCCTTTTTTTCCTTTCAGTATCTAATTAACTTAAGTAGTATAAATTCTTTATTAATATTTATATATTTATATATATATATATATATATATATATGTATGTATGTATGTATGTATGTATGTATGTATGTATGTATGTATGTCTTTTTAGAAATATTTTTTTATAGATCATTAAGATTATTATTTCTTTTAGTTTAATTCTTACTACGATTTGACTGTAACTTGTTTCCCTCGCACCACCCGGTATATGCCCTGCACGAATGTATAAAGTAAAAATATCCTTGGATATAGAATTTCGTGCTGTAACAATTGTAACAAAGAGCAAAAGCTATATATAAATACCTTTATATATATATATATATATATATATATATATAAATCAAGAAATATTTATATATATATAAAGTTAACTATACACTATTATATATATATATAATATACAGATATAAAAAGAATAATGAGAGAAAAAAAGAGACAAAGATAATAAGTGATTACGCGCGAATGCGTTTAGGTTTCACAAGTCAGATAATTTACAATGTAAGTCTATAAATATAAATAATAATAATAATAATAATAATAATAATAATAATAATAATAATAATAATAATAATAATAATAGTAATAATAATAATAATAATAATAATAATAATAATAATAATAATAATAATAATAATAATAATAATAATAATAATAATAATAAAGAAATTATAATATGTACTTTCTATATGTATACATAAATGTATATATATATATATATAAGTATACATTTATATTTACATATACAGATAGTATGTACATACCACATATACAGATACACATACACATACATATAATATATAATAGCCAGTAGGAAAAAATCTGTAAATTACGACATAACGTGAGGAAAAAAAGAGGTGAAAATTCTGGTGTATAGTAAGAAATGATAGATTCGTTAGTTTTAATTTATCACGACGATTATGACGATGTTAAACGATTAATAATTATTAATAAACCACTGTATTTTATAATGATCGCTGTACGAACATATTATTAATCAACAATTTTAACATCATTAATTTTATTCTCATTAATAAACATTTATTATGATTATAAACTATTAAAACGGAAAAAGAACAAAAAAAAAAAGAATTCATTTTATATGAAATATATTCATCGGTAGAATTGTTTTTCTTTTCTCTTTAAGCGGCCAACG
This sequence comes from Vespa crabro, assembly GCF_910589235.1. NCBI lineage: Eukaryota > Metazoa > Arthropoda > Insecta > Hymenoptera > Vespidae > Vespa > Vespa crabro. Next base: position 2,861,803 of record NC_060975.1, read on the forward strand.
ATTTTATTTCATTTTTTTTCTTTCTTTCTTTCTTTCATTCAAATGTTTTTTTTTTTTATATACGTCGACATACCATCGGTCGGTAAGTAATTACGATTATAATTTATCAACGAACAATTCAATTTAATTACCATTCAATGGTAATCATCGACATGATTATAATCGTTGCATAGAAATTCTTTTCATATTTTGTTTACGTTCTACTTTCGATCAAACATTTTCAAACAAATATCTTCATATTTTTTTGACCAATTCGAAATACTTCGCATATTGTAAATATTGATCCCAATAAGAGAAAGAGAATGTGTGTGTATGTGTCTACGAGAGAGAGAGAGAGAGAAAGAGAGAGGAAGAGAGACAGACAGAGACAGAGAGAAAGAGACAGAGAGAGGGAGAGGGAGAAAGAGAGAGAGAGAAAGAGAGAGAGACGTGGTTTTTTACACATACTTTATATATATATGATTTTATACACATTTTGTTTTCCCTAGATGTTCCTCTTCTCACTAACTCAAGGAAACTCTCATACAATCAAATTCTTTCGCAATATAAACCATAATTTTCCACCCTTTTGTTATATCCTTATTTTCCCCATGTATCAAGCCGTGAACGTACGCATCTTGCTGGATCATCAAGATTTTATTAAATTTTATAAAATATTTCAAGAATTTCTTTACGTGATCCTACAAATTTTCATTATATTTTGTACTATCATTGTCTACGATCAACAAAACTGGTTAGGTAGAGGAAATAGGCCCTATAGGAATATTTTTCATTTGTTTTACATTCGTCGTATATTCAAAAAAAAAAAAAAAAAAAAAAGGTCGCAATAATAAATTTATTATTTATTTAAATTTACAATCATTATTTTGGGATTAAATTTAACATCTATTTTAATAAATATCGTCTATCGTGTAAATAATGTAATATAATTATTTACTTATTCCTTTATTTATATTTAAAATTAAACATAACCTCAAATACATGTATGCTGTATTGAAAAGATACAGGAACGATTATGATTGAGAACGATTAGATAATAGAATAAACGTATTACGTTCTTCGCTATTTTCGTTCTCAGATTTTGTTTCTTTTCTCTTTCTTTTCTCTTTCTTTTCTTTTTCTTTTCTTTTTCTCTTCTTTTCTTTTTGTCTTTTTATAAATAATGTAAAAAAAAAAAAAAAAAAAAAAAAAAAAAGAATTTTTCTCATTGTCCTTTTTATAAACCTCTTACGCAATCAAGGTTACAAAGTAGAAACGAGTTTAGGAGTTATTTCCCAAATGACGAAATTTCCAGGCAGAATTTCTAATGCCAGTGGTAGGAAATAATCGTAAAATCTTATTTAAAGATGACCAATAAATAACATCCGACGGAAAGACGTTTTACCGTTCGTTTCACCGTCCCAATCATATAATTCGATATTTGTCTTGTTGGATCTTTTTCTTGAAGTTTACTTTGTCTTCCCCCCACTTAACCCCACTCCACCTCAGCCCGCTTCCCCTCAAAAAATTCTTTTTTTTCTTTTTCTCTCTTTTTCTTTCATTTTTATTTCTTTCTTTTTTTCTATTTGACTATTTTTTCTTTCTTTTTGTTTTTTTTTTTTTTTCTTTTCGTCTTATTTTTACTTCGAAACCTCGAAAAGTGAACAAGTTTGTCAGCGGTTTATTTCGTAAGAAAATAATGCTAACTTTTGTTTGGATTGGACATAGTATTTAATTATTTTTTTTCTAAGAATATTTTTCTTTGGTTTTCTTTTTTTTTTTTTTTTTTTCTTACTTGTTGTTTATTGATATACATATATATAATAATAATATATTAATAATATATATATATAATAATATTAATAATAATAATAATAACATTATTATTATTATTATTATTATTATTATTATTATTATTGTTATTATTATTGTGTATTTTGGAAAATTATACATGAATTCAAAACTTTTGAAAACTTATCTGCGAGCGTTCCGATAATTTTAATGCTAGGAATATCATTTAAAATATTATATATCTTATTTCATATGTTCTTTATATCGAATATGAAAGAAAAGGAAAATAAAAATAAAAATATTATATACAAGTTTTCCGTCAAAAAAAAAAAAAAAAAAAAAAAAAAAGAAAAAAAGAAAGAAAGAAGGAACAAAAAAAGAAAAAGAAAGTAAATAAGAAAATTATGATTAGCCGATGAATAGTAGAAGATTATAGTCTATATTTGTATAATGTAACATAACGATAATAATATAAAATTCGTATAATATAACGTAATATATGATAATGATGTATAATTTCTTTTTCTTTCTTTCTATTTTTATTTTTTATTTTTTTTTTATTTTTTTTTTTTTATTTATTTACATTCATTCATTTATATATTATCTTTATATTGTTATTTATATTATTATTTATCTATCTATACTCTTGTATTATTATTTATATACCTACATTTTTTTTTATTATTATTTATATATTCCATTCTGTGAAAAAAAAAAAGTAGTTAAAACTAATTCTTATTACAAATTAACGTAAAATTTGTTTTCATCCCAAAAAAAAAAAAAAAAGATGGACTCGTCCCACTTTTAAAATCAATAGCTCATATATATATATATATTTGTATTAAAAAGAAAACAAAAAAGTTTATATACGATTATTTGCGTTAGTAAAAAAAAAAAAAAAAAAAAAAAAGAACAAATGAAAGAAATGAAAAAGAAAAAAATAAAAGAAAAAGGAAGGAAATAAGTAAAATTATGATTGAATCGATATAGAAGAGGACTTGTAGAAAATCACAGTGGTACATTGGGATGATGGTGAGGAGAGAAGTTTAAGAAGAGGTGGAAGAGGTGGAGGAGGTGAAGGGGGAGGAATTGTAGAGAATGTATAGAGAACGATTACGCATGCGTAGAAAAACGGCGCGACGACACGCTCCGTCGAGAGGTTTCAGGCGAACGAATTTTCCGTTTTCAGTCGCCGACGGAAAACAGCGCGCGTCGGCCGCGATCGCAATTTCGATATCTCGCGTTTTGGTGCTGTGTTTATATAACGTGAATAACATATATAAACCCAAATCCCGATCATATTTTCTTAATGAAATAATGTAAAACGTAAAGAAAAAATATTAAAGATTTAGGAGCAAAGGAATTATCGAAATTCGATCATCGAATAACGATCGATAAAAGAGATCTTTCGTTGATCGAGTTACGATCGTTCAAAAAAAAAAAAAAAAAAGAAAAAAAGAAAAAAAAGAGAAAAAGGCGGAAAAACGAAATCAAAAAATAACGAATAGTCCAGTGGGTAAAGTGAATCTTTTTCTTTTTTTTTTTCTTCTTGGGTTTTTTTCTTTCTTTCTTTTTAATTCCGTGAAAAGGATCGAAAATAAATTGAATTAAGAAAAAAAAAATAAATAAATAAATAAATAAATAGATAAATGAATAAATAAATAAATAAATATTGTGCCCTCCTCGAAGTGTGAAGTCGTCGAATAGAATATCGATGACGTCGATCAATCGTAAAGGATCGATACTGTATCATACGTTTAATCTTTTCAAATTATTTTTTTTTTTTTTTTTCTTCTTTTTTTACAATTCTAATTTTCGTTATATTATATAGCGTTTAGAAGAAGGAACCATTCATTCGATGTATTATACGAATTATCGTATATTTCAATCGGTTTGAGGTGTCTCAGAAGAATTTTGAGATATGAATTTCTTTTTTCTTTTTCTTTTTTTTTTTTTTTTTTTTTTTTTTTGGTAAAGAAAAATAGAGAATTTTTGTAGAGATCGTGTTGATTGTTGACGGTTTTGGTGAAAGGCAAAGAAAATTACAGTGTTGCTCGATGCGGATCCTTCAACAGGTGGCCGAAATAAACGACGTAGGGTGTGTGTGTGTGTGTGCATGCGTGTTCGTATGCGTGTGCGTTTGTACGCGTTCATTTTCGTAAAAATTTAAATATCCTGAGATTTTTTCTTTTTTTCTTTTTTTTTCTTTTTTTTTTTTTGTAGCGAATTCAGCATTATTTTTAATATTGTTATTATTATTGTTATTATTATTATTATTATTATTATTATTATTATTATTATTATTATTATTATTATTATTAATTTGGAGTTATATTGATATTACAAAATACATGGAAAATGATTTAACATAATAAACGATTAATATACTTTTAATTAGAAATCTATTGATTAGAAAAACCTTAGAATCAAATTAGATAACATAATAATATAACTTTAATTATAATTTTGTGTAATAATCAAATATGTATTAATGTAATTCAATTGATTACATTTATGATTGAAAGAAACAAAATTTTTTTGTATTTATTTTTTACTTTTTTCTGTTTCTTCTTTTTTTTTGTTTTTTTTTTTTTTTTTTGTATTTTTATTACGAACCAACTCGTGATAAACTTTAGAGTCAAGTAAGATGGTGATAATAGTAATAATGATAATAGTAATAACGATAATAATAATAATACAAATAATTTCATTAATAATAATTTTTTTTAAGTGATATTAAAAATCGTATTACTTTTTTACGTTTAGAAGGAAAATTTTGTTAAATTTTTATTATTCGATTCGATTGATTAGAAATTCGTAACATTACTAAACTAAAGAGATTATCGTAATACTATAATATAATTTCGTTAAATTTTAATTATAAATAATTGAATGAAAGAATGAATAATTATTGAATATATATATATATATATATATATATATATATATATATATATATAAATTCGAATTCACACGATAGACACATAGGTATATACATATATACGTACATATATTATGATAATAAATATAAATTCACAATTAAATTTTAAATCGAAATAATAATAGAAAATCGATAATTTCTGTGAATGAAATCTTTTAAACATAAATCTTTTAAACAAATATATATATATATATATGTATGTATATATATATATCTCCCATGGAATCGATAAATTCGGGAACTCGTTTGACTAGGATCATCGGAAAAGAGATAGAGAGACATATAGATAATAAGTCAAATGGACAGAGAGATAGACAGATAGATAGAGAGAAATAAAGATAGAGATAGATAGAGATAGAGATATAAAATCTATAATGATTTATGCGATTCAACCGAACACTAAAATTAGACTTGAACAAGAAAAAGAAATAAATAAACAAATAGAGAGAGAGAGAGAGAGAGAGAGAGAGTGTGTGTTCTTCGTTTAACTTTTTTGACAGATAACGAAAGAAAGCTTTTCGAGCTTTTAACTTTCATTTCATTTCATTCTTATTACATTTCGTTCTTATTATTAATTATCATTGTACAATAAAGAAATGATAATAATAATCTGCATTTCTCGAAAAATCGTTTATTTATACTTTGAAACGAAAACTTTCAAAACTTTATGTAGAATTCACATATTATCGATAATTTGTAAAATTGAGAGTATAGTTTATCTCTCTCTCTCTCTCTCTCTCTCTCTCTCTCTCTCTCTCTCTCTCTCTCTCTCTCTTTTAATCTTTCATTGTTACTCTTGATTATTTGACTTGAATCTATTACGTTTATTAACGATTTAACTTTTCATTAATAATTGATTTTCTTTTTTACATTTTTTCATTCCTTTCTGATATATATATATTAGTCAATTTAAAAGAGAAAAGGAAAAAGAAAAAAGAAAAATAATGATAAAATAATGATAAAAAGGAAATAAAATATAAAACGTTTCTTTTGTTCATTAATAAACACGTTCAATGATTCAAAAATCTTGAATAAAGATCTCTCCTCTCTCTCTCTCTCTCTCTCTCTCTTTCACTCTCTTTCACTCTCTCTTTCATCCTTATTATTGAATATTTGTTTTTCATTTCTTTCATTCAATGCGATTCAACTTCTCGTATTAAGTGATTTTCATTTATTCATTCTTTCTCGGATATTCAAAGGAAAAATAAAAAAAAAAAAAAAAAGAAAAAAGAACAAGAGTAAAATAAAAAATAGAAAATTTCTTCATTCTTTACTGAATTTGTTCAGTGATCCGAAAATTCTGAACAAAGATTTCTCTCTCTCTCTCTCTCTCTCTCTCTCTCTCTCTCTGTCTCATTGTTACTATCGACTATTTGATTTTTGTTCCATTACGTTTACTACGATTACAATTTTCCGTATTAGTATTTCTTTCTCTTTTTTACATTCTTTCATTCTTTTTACATTCTTTCATTCTTTTTAATTCAATCAAAAATAAAAATGGACAACAAATAAATAAATGAGAAAAAGAAAGAAATAACAAAAAAATTGAACGTTTCTTAACTCGATACGAAACTCATTCATTGACGTGAATAATGAACATTCTAAATAAAACTCTCTGACTTATCTCTCTCTCTCTCTCTCTCTCTCTCTCTTTCTCTTTCTCTCTTTGTCTCTTTTCCTCTCTTTCATTGTTATTATTGACTTTTGACTTTCGTCTATTACGTTTAGTACGATTCAATTTTCCGTATCAGTGTTTCTCTCTCTCTCTCTCTCTCTCTCTCTCTCTCTCTCTCTTTTTCTCTCTTTTCGTTCTTTCATTCTTCGTAACAAATCCAAACAAAAAAGGGAACACAAAAAAAGAAAAGAAACCAAAAAAGAAAAGAAAAGAGGAAAAAAAAAAGTAAATAAATAGAGAACGAAAAGATGAGAACATTTCTTCGTGCGTTATTCAACTCGTTCAATGATTTGTAAAAAAACTTGAATTAAAGTCTCTTTCTCTCTCTTTCTCTCTCTTTCTCTCTCTATTTTTCTCTCACTCTCATTGTTATTATTGACTATTTGACTTTGTTTCTATACCTTTTTATTACAATTCAATTTCGCGCCAGAATTGTTTTTCCTTCTTCTCCCATTTCACTCCGTCATTCTTTCTGATGCTGATCAATCAAAAAAATAAAAAATAAAAGGAAAGTAAGAAAAAAAAAAAGAAAAGAAAAAAAGAAACAGAAAGAAAAGAGAAAAGAAAGGGTAAGGGGGAAATGGATAAACAAATGAAATCAAACGAAATGAAGTAAGAGAAATTAAAAAAAAAAGAAAAAAAGAAAAAAAGAAAAAAGAGAAAAATAGAATAATACCTTCATTCAATATTCTAATTCATTCAATGATCTAAAAGTTACCTTTTCTCTCTCTCTCTCTCTCTCTCTCTCATTGTTAGTATTGATTATTTGACTTGTGTCTTATACCTTTTACTACGATTCGATCCTTCGCAATCGAATTTCCCTTCTTCTCCTTTCTCTCATTCCGTCATTCTTTTAATATTAATTAATTGAAAAAAAAGAGAAAAAAAAAAGAAAAAATAAATCAAATAAATCAAATAAATCAAATAAATAAACATAAAACGAATAAAATGAAATAAAAAATATAAGAAACATAAAAATAAGAAAAAGATAGAACGTTCCTTCATTCGTTATTACAATTCATTTAAGGATTTGAAATTCCTAAATTAATTACCTCTCTCTCTCTCTCTCTCTCTCTCTCTCTCTCTCTCTCTCTCTCTCTCTCTCTCTCTCATTACTATCGATTATTTGACGCGTGTCTAATTCCATCTATTATGATTCAACATTTTCCCCTTCCCATACCTCTATTAAAATTTTCTTTCTCTCTCATTTCACATCCCATTTACGTTCTTTCATTCTAATGTGCTAAGCAATGCGAGGAAAAGAAAAGGAAAGAAAAGAAAAGAAAAGCAAAAAAAAAAAAGAAAAGAAGAAAAGGGAAACATAAAAAGAAAATAAAAGAAATAAAAGAAAAGAGAAAAAGGAAGGAAGGAAGGAAGGAAGAAAAGGATACAAATTTTACGTTTCTTCACTTCGTTAATGAAAACACGTACTACGCATAGATCTGATGCTCTCATTTCGAAATTAATCGGGGGAAGGGAAGAAAGAAAAAAAAGATTTCATATTGCACGTCACACGTAGGAGTGAAACGTGTGACGGTACAATAAAGTCTGCCGAATGAAAAGAGACAGATAGAGATATAGAAAGAATATATATATATATATGTAAATATTGATAGATAGATAAATATATAGATAGATAGATAGATAGATAGATGGATAGATAGATAGAGATAAAGAAAGAGAGAGAAAGCGAGAGCGAGAGAAAGAGAAAGAGAGAGAAAGAGAGAGAGAGAGAGAGAGAGAGAGAATTAGAATATCTATTTTTGAATTATTTTTCAATAAAATTTTTAATGTCCTGACCTCGAAGTTGTTTAGATTATATCAGTTCATAGTCAGTTTCCTTTGCTAAATCGTTTAAAATGAAATCACTCTCTCTAATAACTCTTTCCCTCTCTTTCTTTCACGTATAAGTTTACACTTATTTTCTTTCTCTCTCTCTCTCTCTCTCTCTCTTCTCTCTCTCTCTCTCTCTCTCTTTCTTTCTCTCTTTTTAACATACATGCACACACGTGTTTATTATCTCTCTGACAATAACTATACATGTGTTTTCTCTCTTTCTCTTTTACACGTAACTACTCAATATTTATTTTCTCTCTCTCTCTCTCTCTCTCTCTTTCTCTCTCTCTTTCATTCTCACATTTACATATATGTACTTATCCGTACGTTTTCTTTCTCTTTCTCTCTCTCTCTCTCTCTCTCTCTCTCTCTCTCTCTCTTTTTCTCTTTCTTTCTTTCATTCATTTTATCTCTTTCATTTTCTGCCTTTCATTCATTCATTTTCTCTTTCCCACCTTGTGTCTCTCTTATTCATTATTTCCTTTCTCTTTCTCTCTTATTCATTCATTTCCTTTCTCTTTCTCTCTTATTCATTTTTTCCTCATCCTCTCTCTCTCTCTCTCTCTTTCTCCCCCTCCACCCTCTCTCTATCTTTCTCTCTCTCTCTCTCTCTCTCTTTATTTTTCTATCTCTTTTTAACAAAAACACATGCTTTATATCTCCCAATTAAATACACCGATCTACACATATGTTTTTTACCACACACCATACCACATCACACGCACGCACGCACACACATACATATATATTCCATCTCTCTTTTTATCTCTTTATTTCTCTTTATTTCTCACGGTTAAGTTGTAAACAATACGTTAATAATGACAGAGAAAGAGAAAGAGGGAAAGAGAGAGAGAGAGAGAGAGAGAGAGAGAGAGAGAGAGAGAGAGAGAGAGTCAATTTATAAATATTTCTTTCAACGCCAGTCGAAGACAAGCATAAAACATCGTAAATTTACTATTGGCTTTTGATCATCGCCTTGAAAAGACGTAATTCAAAGTCGTATTCTCCTAAAAGAGAATACACACACGTTCTCTCTCTCTCTTTCTCTCTCTCTTCTATAGTAGTAAGCATAATCCTCCTAGTGCTTTCGTTCGTTCGTTCGTCGTGGAAGGAGACTCCGGGACCGAATAGGTTAACTCTTAAAGCTCAAGTTCAAACAAATATATCGATAGATAAAAGAACACTCGATCCTTTTCGCTCGTTAATACGCAACGCTCTCATGATTTTCGAGGTCATAAACGTTACTCGTGAACATTTTCAAAAGATGAGAAAGCTATTTACATACGTAATCGTTTGGAGCTTAGTTGAAAAAAGAAAAGAAAGAAAAGTGAGGAAAGAAAGGAAAAAAAGAAAAAAGAAAAGAAAAGGAAAGGAAATTTTAAATATTAGATTATATTAATATCAAATTATTATATATAATTATGTTTGATATTATTATGTATTATTATATATATAATATTAAAATATTTTTGATCGAACTGTACGAGATACTCTTTTGCTTTTTTCTTTTTTTGTTTCTTCTTCTTCTTTTTTTTTTCTGTTTCGTTTTAATTTTTACATTATTTTATTTCTTTATTATTATTATTATTATTTTTTTTTCACCCACTCAAAGTAAATTAATAATAAATTAAAACGTACGAATGTATTTACACACATATATATATATACATATATATATATATATATATATATATATATATATATGTATATATATATTATATATATATATATAGGAAACAAAATTTCGCGGGTGTTCGATAAAACGTATTACGAAACTAAGACGTTTGTTAACAAGAAAAGAAAAGAAAAGAAAAAAGTAAATAGATAAATAAAAAGAAAAAGATAAGAAAAAAGTGTATGTTAAAAAAAAATAGTGACGACAGTTCGATAAAAATTCTAACTGGTGACGACGATTAATTCTAAAGAACAAAATAAAAAAAAAGAATAATTGTTAGAAAACATTTCTGTGAACAAAGTGAAAAGATTATAAGAAGAGACAAAAAAATAAGAGATAAAAATTCGTGCAATAAAGAAAGACGCGTGATAAGTTTAACAAAAATTTGTGCAATAATGAAGACAACAAAGTGAAAAGATCATAAAAAAAAAAAAAAAAAAAAAATAAAAAAAAGGAAAAAAAATCGTGCGTGAAAAAAAACAACAAGAAATTCAAGACTTCGAAGTTCAAGATAAGATAACATAATTCTTGAAGTTAATTCGCGGAAAAAGAGGGACAACAAAATTTTTTTTTTTCATTCCTTTGCAAGAAGAAACAACAACAACAATAACAATAACAACAACAACAACAACAACAACAACAATAACAACAACAACAGCAACAATATTTCAAGAAAATTCGTACGAAGGTAGAAGGAGCGACAAATTAAAGAGAAGAAAAAAGAATTATAAAAAAGAAAAAGAATAAAATTAAATTAAATTAAATCAAATAAAACAAATACAAAAATTTATCGAGAAATTGAAACCTTAGAGGGTTGAATAGAAGATATAAAAAAGAATTAAAAAAAAAAAAAAAAAAAAAGAAAAAAAAAAGAAAAAAAAGAAGCTGGATAATAATAACAGCCGAGTAAAAGAGAGAGAGAGAGAGAGAGAGAGAGAGAGAGAGAGAGAGAGAGAGAGAGAGAGAGAGAGAGAGAGAGAGAGTATAGTGGTTAAATATAGCTTAAACTGAATGATTGATTACGAATAAAAATTGAACCGAGATATTAAAAGAGAGACATCTCCAACGATTATATTCGTCGTATGGTATCATTTTAAATACGTTGTGAGACGTATTTAAAAAAAAAAAAAAAAAAAAAAAAAAAAAAAAAATTGAAAAAAAAATTGAAAAAAAACAACCATCAAGAAGAAGAAGAAGAAGAAGAAGAAGAAGAAGAAGAAGAAGAAGAAGAAGAAGAAGAAGAAGAATATCAGGATCGATAACAAAATCGAAGGAAAATGGAAGGAAACGATAGTACGAATTATTGGCAAAATTTGAGCTTATCGAACGTAAGCCATCACACAGACGATCAAATAATGTCGAATCTAAGCGTACAGATAATATTCTGTATATTTTACGGTAACATATTTATACTCGGTGTATTCGGTAATGTATTGGTATGTTACGTTGTATTACGTAATCAACAGATGCAAACCGTAACAAATCTCTTTATAACGAACTTAGCGTTCAGCGATTTATTATTGTGCGTATTGGCGGTACCATTTACGCCATTGTACACATTTTTAGGTGGTTGGATATTTGGTAGAATATTGTGCCATTTGGTACCGTACGCACAAGGTGTAAGCGTTTACATAAGTACATGGACATTGACGAGCATAGCGATCGATCGTTTCCTTGTAATATTATATCCATTTCATCCGCGTATGAAAATTGAAATCTGTTGGACTATAATATTTGGAATATGGATGGTTGCATTAATGTTGACCCTACCATATGGGTTTTATATGCAATTCGAACCTTACGAGCCTTATACTTATTGCGAGGAACATTGGCCGAGCGAGCCTTTCCGTAAGGTTTTCAGTTCATTTACAACGATATTGCAATTTCTCGTGCCCTGTTTCGTAATAACACTTTGTTACATATGCGTTTGGATAAAATTGAATGATAGGGCAAGATTAAAGCCCGGTAGCAAAAGTAGCAAACGCGAAGAAACGGATCGTGAAAGGAAGAAACGTACGAATAGAATGTTGGTAGCTATGGTAATAATATTTGGATTCTCATGGTTACCATTAAACATCGTTAACATCATCAATGACTTTTATCCGCCCGCCAACGATTGGTCTTATTACGGATTGTTCTTCTTTATGACCCATTGTCTTGCTATGAGCAGCACCTGTTACAATCCATTTCTTTATGCCTGGCTCAACGATAATTTTCGAAAGGAATTCAAACAGGTAAGTTCTCTAACATTTCTCAATGGGAGTTACGAAAGTATTATTAAACTTCGTTTTAAAATATTTCTATCGTAATAAATCTCTGATAGCCCTGCTCTCTACCCTATTTGACCCTTCACCCAACACCAATGCCAACGCCTCTTACTCTTTCTCTTCCTCTTTCTTTTTTCTTCTTCTCTTCTTTTTATCTCTTCCTTCTTCTCGTCCTACACATATCCATGATAAAAATTTTTAATTAAATCGAAATTAAGACTCGAAATCGATTTTCCTTTGTTTTTTAACTTCATAATTTTTATCTCGTGCGATTTTTATTTATTTTTTATTTCCTCTTCCTCTTCGTCTTCTTTTTCTGTTTTCTCTTTTTTATTTTTTCTTTTCTTTTTTTTTTTCTTTCTTTTTTTTTCTTTCTTTTCTTTTCTTTCTTTTTTTTTATGGGATGAAATTAATTATATCCCGGGTAAATAATTGTTTAATTAATTCGTGAAATAGGGTGCTTTTATCTTCAATTAAATGTGAAAAATTTTCTTTCTAATTAAATGTGAAAGATTTAAATCTTTATATATATATATATATATTTTTTTTTAATTTATTTAAATCTTTTTATATATATATATATATATACATTTTTTTTTATACAAGATGATTACTGATAGACTGGATGATAAAAAATAAAAATAATTTTTATAAAAATATGTTTTTTTAATTTTTTTGTTATTTATAGACATCATACGTAGCCATTTTTATTTTCAAGAGATGCTATATAACCTAAAAAAAAAAGAAAATAAAAAAGATTGAAAATGAACAAGTTATGACTTTTTCAAACTTTTCAGTTTTTCATTGGTCACCTTTTATATATTACATATATATTTTATAAAAAAAAATATATAGAAAAAGATTTAAATATATTATATATATATATATATATATATATATATATATATATATATATATATATATATATATATATACACACATACACACACTGTACAATATAATTTACGAAATTGGGAGCTAACATAACAAATTACTATTATAATAAATTACTATTATAATAAATTCATCATTTATTATCATTAGAATCTAACTTTTTCATTGTTTCTTGAGATTTTAATATTTACTTTTTTTTTTTTATTTTTTCTTCTTTTTTTTTTTCATTACGGCCTCGACTTAATTTTATCTTGGATAGATAATCTCTCTCTTTCTCTAATTTTTAATGTAACAGAGATTTTAATCTTATAAAATTAATATGTAAACGTATTTCTTTTTATTTTATTAATTAATGATTTAATTTAAAAGATACGATGTTGATGTTTGCCTTTTGATTCCTTTTTGGTGTTTTTCTTTCTTTTTTTTTTTCTAATTAAATGGGAAAGATAATTCATAAATAAATACATATGTGTATATATTTTAATAATGGTTTAATAAATTAATTCGTTATCGATTATGTTATGTATCTCTTTTTATTGTTGTTTTTTCGTTCTTATTTCTTTTTCTTTCTTTTTTTTTTTTCGAATCAAATAGAAAAGATAATATCATTAGTTAGATAATAATATTTAAAATATTGAAAAAGAAATTATTCGTTATCGTTGTTCTTATCATTTGAAGAGAATTTGTTAATACCAAAGATAAATTGAGATAAATTGAGATAAATTTTCTATGATAGAATTATTTTAATACCAAATTCTTAATTAATTCGAAATGAAAATTATTGTTTCTATTTATTATAATTTCATAATAGCAAACGAACTTTGAATATTGCGTGCCCTTCTAATTTCATTCATTAAAGACAAATTTTAAAGAAAAATTTATATATTAAAAATTATTTATAGCATTCATTGAAATTTATTTTATATGTTTTTTTGTTTTTTATAAGTCATAATATTATTATTATTATTATTATTATTATTATTATTATTATTATTATTATTATTATTATTATTATTATTATTATCATTCCTTTTTTCTCATACATATGTACATTCATGATTAATTTTTGTCTTCTTAATTTATTAATCTATTCTTTCTATTTATTTATTTATATTATTTTGTAATTGACATTTTCGTATAGTAACTCGTAAATATCGATATTATCTTGATCGATCGATTTATTCCTTGAATTTATTTTCTTTTTTCTGTCATCGATCTTTCTAAATCGTAATAGAAGGGCAGTACTGCTGTCATCAGGTGAAATTTGATATCGATCGAGAGTATATTGATGCCGGTCGTTACATCGATGCATTGTTACGTTTAATTACAAATTTTGATGATCGAATATCCGTACCTGAAGGGTAGACGTGCATGCAATTAACCGTGCGTACGTTATCATCTGTGATGTTACTCCTAAAATCTATACGTATATAGATAAATACATAAAATACACGAGTATATACATATAAACATTGTTGTCAATTGAAAATTATTCAAGATGCAAATATTACATTACGAAGAGATTATTGCAAAAAAAATGTGTGTATGTATGTATGTATGTATGTATGTATATGTGCGTGTGTGTGTATTTATGTATGTGTGCACGTACATATGTATATGTGTATAATTGTATATGTGTATAAATATGTATATATGTATATATGTATATGTTTATGTGTATATATATGAGAGAGAGAGAGAGAGAGAGAGAGAGAGAAATTTTATATAAATTTTATATAATTTTATATAAATAAATTAAGGAATATATGAAAGTGATGATAAAAGAAAAAAGAAAAAAGAAAAAAAAAAAGATAGAAAGAAAGAAAGAAAGGAAGAAAAGGAACAAAGTAATTCGATAAAAATTTCATTAGTATTTTAATATCACTTATTGGAGTATAAATACGTAGATAATACAGATTTAGTTTAAAAACGATATGTATGTATTTTTGTATGTAGGTTATAATACGTATTCACGTATTCACTAACGTATACAAACTCTCGAGACTTTAATGATAATAAACATTACTCAAGGGTATAGGATTCTAAACATCTACTGCTTAGTACAGTCCGAGTTACCGTCGAGTATAGACGTAACTTTTCAACGCCATTATCTTACATACCCATACAGAATTGTTATATATCATATATATAATATATATAATATATATAATATGCTATATATAATATATATATAGTACGTATGTATATATAATTATTTTATTATAATATTTATTGATAATAGAATTATTTATTATACTGATTAATATAGATATATTATAGAGTATTATTAATAATAGTATATATAACATACTATGATAATGTATCATAGTATATTATAAAATAATATATATATATATATATATAAATTATTATAATAAATAATATTAATATATCAATATTAAATTAAATTAATTACAATTCATATTACAATATTACATTATTATAAATATATATTTTATTATATATATTAGTCACGAAAATTATCATACGTAGCAGATTGATATTACATTTTTACGATAGAAATTTTTGTAACGATACATATAGTGTGTCTAGAAAAAGAAAAAAAAAAAAAAGAAAAAAAATAAAATAAAAATCTTTCATATACATACCACATATACATATACATGGAACGTATACTACGTGTTGTATAACGATAACGTTATTGTTACCTTTTTTTTTCTTTATACTTCACGTTCTCATTTTTTTCTCTCTACTTTCAGGTCCTACCATGTTTCTCAAGGACATCGAGGAACAGTACGCCGAGATTAACGGAGGGTTGTAGAAGTGAGAAACTCTGCAATGGAAATAATACCGTACAAGAAAGTCTATTACCAAGTCAGGCGATTAAAGTCCAGGTGTCACAGGGTTGCGAGATGATAACCTTGAATCCAACTACGACAAATACTTTAAAGGATCAGGATCGTCGTTCGAGCACGTCCAAGGATTTCGAAGATGCTATTCTCTAAAAGGGATCATAATCTTCGTTCAGACAGCTGTACTTTTTTCAATTTTGGTTCGTATATGCATTCAACATATACCTTATATGCATGTACATACGTACATACAAAAATTTTATTTCGTATATGCATTCAACATGTATATACACATAAACACACATACAGACAAATAAACGTATAAATGTATAAACATATAGACTTATACAAACATATACATGTACACGTAGAGCGAATACATAAAAAACTTTTTCTCTATTTCTCTTTCTCTCGTTCTTTTTCGTTCTCTCTCTTTTTCTATCCCATTTATTTTCTTTCTTTAATCAAAAATTTTAAATAATCGTCCTCGGCTCTTTTGATAATTATTTGAAAGAAAATCAAAGAACGAATCACAAAAATAATTTTCCCCTTTTCGCATAAACGATAGGAAATGCATTTTTCACGAAAATCTTATGTTAGTAATACTACGCGAACCTTTTTTATATTCAAGACTTTTCTCTTTCTTCTTTTCCTTATTGCTATACGTTTACAACGCTGATAACGTAAAAAGCTTTGAAATTTCTTAGCAATAAATGTCTTCCTCACCTCTTCACCTCGTTTTATTTCTTTATTTGTTTTGTTTTTGTTCTGATCTTTTTTTTTTTCTTTTTATTTTAATTTTATTTTATATTTTTCTTCTCTGTTTCTTTTCTTACCTTTCCTATCCTTTGTCTTTATCGTTTCTATCCTTTGTTATTAACGTTATCTCTATGGTTCCTAAAACAAAGTATTTTTTATTTATTTCGTTTCACGCGTTTTTAATAACGCGTACTTTCATTTAATTTTTATTTCATTATTACATGTCGCATTTTAATATCGTATAAGAAGAATGGAACGATCGTTCGAACAGTTTTATTTCGATTAAAGAGAATTAGAAATTTGACGATAATTATTTCTATCTTTTATTTGTTTATTTATTTATTTCTTTTTCTTTTTCTTCTTTTTCGAATCTTTTTTATTTATTTTTTTTTTATTTCTTTCTAATCGTCCATTTTCCACGATCAATATATTTCGTTTTATTCGCGAATTTTTCATTAATCGTAAGAAAGATGTTTTACTTTTATTTTTATTTTTTGTTTTTTGTTTTTTTTTTTTTTATTGGTTCATCTGTTTTACTTCACGTCGAACGTATTTCCATTTGTTTAGACTTTGTTTTAATAATACGTTCCTTTTTTTTTTTTTTTTCTTTTTTCTTTATCAACCGTCTGCTGTTTCTTTGCTCTTTTTTGTAATAGCTTTTTTATTCGCGATTGAAATACGAAACATGATTGAAATATTCGTGATCGAGATTTTTTGGATTGATCGCTGAAAAGAAATAATAGTTTCTGTTTCTTATTTTTTTTTTTTCTTTTTTTTTTTTTCATATGCTATTTTTTATTTATTTCATTTTATTTCATTTTATCGACTCATTCGTTTTCCAATGTCAAATGAATGATAAATTTTACGTTCGACGGGGAGACTTTGTCGTTACTTTTTCTTCATTTCTTTTTTGATTTCTTTTTGTTTTCTTTTTCTTTGTGTTTTGTTTTTCTCTTTCTTTGCTTTTCTCTTTCGAATTATCGCATTAAATTATTTTTGTAGTAAGTTTTAATCTATGGTATCACTTTTTCCCTCTGTGTTACCTCGTAATTCCTGAATTTATCGAGGGACATTAAAACGTTTTAGTTGCCATTGCAAATCCCGACGATCCGTAGTCAATCTTTTTATTTTTTTTT